>NW_027282435.1:112500-208770 GCF_046629955.1 Centroberyx affinis | reverse complement strand
GTTGCAAAGAGGGCAGAGAACAGAAAATAAGTGATGGGAAGGCTGAGAGAGAGAGTGAGAGAGAGAGAGAGAGAGAGAGAAGGAGAGCAAGAGAGATAGAGGATTGAGGAATAATAGGTAGAGCGCTACAAAAAATGACACGCTTGCCAAGTAACTTGATCTTGTGTCCAGACTTATAAACCTTATGCCAGGATGTTTCTAATCAAATGATCTTACGGCACTGGAAGATAATTTTGTTCATTTCATGAAATTGTTCAAATTCACGTCAATGTGACATCTTTCAACAAATGATCATGAAACATGGAAATACATTTTAAACCAAGAAACTCGTTTCAAGATAATTTTACAAGTTAAGTTAGTTAGTTAATGCTTAGGGTTGGTTAATGCTTAATAAGGGTTAGTTAATGCTTAATAAGCATTAACTAACCCTTAAGTAACAGTTAACTAATGTGTAATTTACTAATGGTGTTCATGTTAACTAAGGTATTAATTTATACATTATTTAAGTTTATAAAGATGACTATTAAATAATGTATAAATTAATACCTTACTTAACATGAACACCATTAGTAAATGATTACCAGACACATTAGTTAACTGTTAATTAAGGGTTAGTTAATGCTTATTAAGCATTAACTAACCCTTAATTAATGTACCCTTTTTGTAAAGTGTTACTATTATCTTACTGCACTGGAAGATAATTTTGTTAATTTCATAAAATTGTCCAAATTCACGTCAATGTGACATCTTTCAACAAATGATCATGAAACATGGAAATACATTTTAAAACAAGAAACTCGTTTCAAGATCATTTTCCTTGTTTTAAGGCAATATTTT
Source organism: Centroberyx affinis (assembly GCF_046629955.1). NCBI lineage: Eukaryota > Metazoa > Chordata > Actinopteri > Beryciformes > Berycidae > Centroberyx > Centroberyx affinis. The sequence continues at coordinate 207,933 of NW_027282435.1, read as the reverse complement.
GAAACAAGGTCCATTCTCCTACAAAAAAGTTGACATGGAGCTGCGTTTGCTAACTCGCTGTGTGTTACGTGGACATACAAACTTCACCTGTGTTTCGACTGAGTAGATAATGAATGAATTTTCATGTTGGGGTGAACTATTCCTTTAAAATATCCTGAAATAAAGCTTGATATATGATACACTTGGATACAAGATAAAATGACTTTCCAAACTTGTCATTTTTTGCAGCAAGAAGTTTGTATGAGTTGAGTGAGAGAGAGAGAGAGAGAGAAGAAGAGAGAAGAAAAAATAAAGGCAAGAGAGAGAGATAAATAAGAAAATGGCAGCAGCAGAAGGAGAGAGGGTGAGGAGAGAGAGTGGTAAAAATAAAGTGAAAGAGAGGTGTGAGAGGAGGAGGAGGAGTGGATCGATTGTTGCCCTCCTGCTCAGGAAACAATCATGGAGCAGTAGTGTTCATGACCTCCTGCAGAAAGCTTTATTACTTAGTGATATCTGCTGCTGGGAGGACCTCCTCATACTGCTGCAGCTGCTGTGTTCCTCTATAGACCACAGCCTGGTGAAAGGTAGCAAGTCCCCAGAGGTGGTAGAAGTACATAAATTCCTTACTCAAGTAAAAGTGCAAATACTCATCTAAAAATATACTCTGGTAGAAGTTGAAGTACCGTTTCAAATCCTTTACTCAAGTCAAAGTATAAAAGTACATGGTCTTAAATTTACTTAAAGTATTAAAGTAAAAGTCGTTCTCCAAAAGTCATTTCTAATGTTCTAAACTGGTTTTCTGTTGAGTGTTCCTCTGAATCCCAAATGAGAAAGAAAACTAATGTTAATTCTCTCTCTCTTGTTGCTTCTCTCTTCTTCGTGTTGCTTCTCTCTCTCCCTTTCCCTCCTTTTTGGTGTCGCTTTGCTGAACAAGCAGCCAATCACATCTGGCTCTTGATCAGCTGCTTCCGGGATGGAAGCCATCTGATGTGGAAAAAAAAAAAAAAAAATTGAAAATCAGTTGATGATTTCCCGAGAGTAACGAGTCTGTTGTAGTGAAAATGTAGTGAGTGGAAAGTACAGATTTTTCTTTTGAAATGTAATGAGTAAAAGTAAAAAGTCTTCAGTGAAAGAAAAACTTGAGTAAAGTACAGATACTTGAAAATCTTACTTAAGTACAGTAATGAAGTATTTTTTCTTTGTTACATCCCACCTCTCCAAGTCCGTGATCACACTGACCTGCTAAAGGACTGTCTTGATTTACTTATGTAGAGTTAGAAGTCGGGTTGGTTTAAGGTTTACACTTAGGCATATATTGGTGAGGATTGAGGTTGGAATGAATGTAGCCATTGGAAGGCCCATACAAGAATAGGTGTTACAACTAGTGTACTAGTGTTGTTCTTCTAATTTCTATGGTAGTAACTAGGGTTAAGGGCTGATATTGACCTTTAATTTAAAATTGGATATCGGCCAGTCAGTGTCGTCCACCTTTGATATGATAAATAGAATGCAATTTGATTGATTACTTGTTTATTTGGTAACACTTTACAATAAGGGTCACTAAGTTAAGGGTTAGTTAATGCATAATAAGACTTATTTAATGCTTAATAAGCATTAATTAACCCTTAATTAACAGTTAACTAATGTGTAATTTACCAATGGTGTTCATGTTAACTAAGGTATTAATTTATACATTATTTAATAGTTTATAAAGATGACTATTAAATAATGTATAAATTAATACCTTAGTTAACATGAACACCGTTAGTAAATGATTACCAGACACATTAGTTAACTGTTAATTAAGGGTTAGTTAATGCTTATGTGACCCTTATTGTAAAGTGTTACCATTTATTTTATAATTGATCAATGCTACACTGGTTGTCTATGGAAGGCCCTTAACCTTTGTGTTGTCCTCGGGTCAAAAATTATCAATTTTTGAGTTTAACAGCAGTGAAAACCTCGTAAATGTTTTTTTTTTGGTGACCCTGGAGTCATCTTACAATTAGAAAAAGTGAAACATTTACCTTTTTTAAAAAATATTTTTATAAAAGCTGTACACCATCAGGGTACAAAGATCGTCTTCGGGTCATTTTTGACCCGAAAGTTATTAAATCAATTACAGACTAATTAAAATTGAATAAAAAGTTGATAAATGATTTGTAGTAACTATGAAGCACTCTTTTTAGAGTCAGGGGTGGGGTCATAATGTTATAAAGGTGCTTCAGTACCAGTCCACTTATGATGTATATAAAACCGCAGCACTGTACAGTGTACAGGGGTGTTCACTGAATAAAGTTATTCCCCAAGTTGTTGATATGTGACAGGTAGATTCTTCATGCAAAATAGATTTTGGGTTAAAAATTAAATGAAGAGGCTTTATACTAGGAGGGACAGTGAGAGCGGGTCATTTTTGACCCGAGGACAAGGGGAGCATCGGTGCTAAAATGCAACTTTACATTTTTTAAAGATTTTCTTTTGGGCGAGGGCATTTTTCATCTTTATTACATAGCTGAAAGTAGAGCGAGACAGGAAAGAGAGGCGGATGATATGTGACAAAGGTCCTGGGCCGAATTAAAATCCAAGACCTCGGGTCCACATGTTATGCGCCTTAGACCACTGAGCCACCAGGACACCCCGCAACTTTCCATTTTGTCCAATAACTCCTAAACCATAAGGCCAAGATTCCGTGGCTCGACACAAATCCATTGCACATACTGGTTTTCATTTCAGCTTTGACAATTTTCAACCATTTTAAATTTTATACACAATCTTTTCTCTATTGCTCTCACAAAGTTCATCCAATTTTTCAAATGGCAATATGTCAGGCACCATTTCATCAGCAGTTGCAGGACTTTCACCAAAATGTTCAATCTTTGAGATGTATACGTTTTTCAAAATGATGAATCAAGCTGATATTCTCACTGTCATGTTTGCCCCATGGGCTTGGGCCCTGCCACTTGAAGCTATGTTTTCAAATATTGGCACAAAATATTGGCCATTGCCACTGTTGGCTTTCAAAAACCCAGATCAATCAAATCCTAGATGCAGCTATGATGCAACACTAAATTGAAAGTGTGTTAGATTGACTCTAATTAAGAGAGATCCTCTTCAACTTCTCATTCCCTCTACCGCTGGAGAGAAACTGTCTTGGTTTTGGAGAGAGATGACAATGAGGAGAAGTGAGACAAAGTGAATGAAAGTGATGACTAATCAGCCAAAATGTGTCCTCTGATGTCAGCACCAGTGGCATTATAATCCTCTTCAGTGATCCACAACTAATGAATGATGCTCCTGCTCCTGTCAGAATTCACAATAAAATTAAGAAGCAGGAGTGAAGAGTTTAAATGGACAATTTATACATTTTCATGGCCACTGGAGAGGTGCATAATTCAAGTGAAATGCTTCCTGATCAGAGCTTTGGGTGAGTGCACTGTCTCTGAGTGTTAAGGGCGGAGGTCTCGGCAGACAACTGTGATGGCAAGGAGAGAGAATAATAATAATAATGAATTTTATTTATATAGCACACTTTAAAATACAATGAAATCTCAATAATAATAATAATAATAAACTTTATTTGTAGGCACCTTTCATACAAGAAATGCACCTCAAAGTGCTTTACAACAAAGAAATTACATGCACCAAGTGCTTCACATAAAACTTGATAATAATAGCGAAAATAAGATAAAGATCAGAATAGAATACATAGCTTCACATGAAAATAGACATAGAATGAGCATAAAAACAGGGATAGAATGCCATAATTAATGTCAAATAAGATTGAGAATAAACCCCACTTGATAATAATCATAAGATGGAAAATAAAACCCACTGAATAATAATAATAAAAATAAAGGTAAAATATAGAGTACATAGAATGCATAAAATCAAGTAAAATACAACATTTTAAAAGAAGAGTGAGTCTTTCGTTTTGATTTAAAAACAGCAAGTGAGTCTGCGGCCCTAATCGTTCCCGGGAACTGATTCCACAAGCGTGGGCCCGGGGTCAGCAATCTCCTATGCTTGTCAGCTTTGTCCGGGGCACAGCAAGGAGCTTTAAGCCTGGGTGAGGATTGAGGGGTGAGGAGCTCCTGAAGGTAGGTTGGACCGGTGCAATTTATGGCCTTAAACACCAGCAGGAGTAACTTGAAGATGATTCGTTGGTTTATTGGAAGGCAGTGCAGGGAGTGGAGAACTAGGGTCATCTGCTGTGATTTCCATGTTTTGATGAGAATCCGGGCAGCACTGTTTGGGACGTACTGAAACCCCTTCATAGTTTTGGCTGGTAAACCTGCAAGCAGAGAGTTGCAGTAGTCAGTGAGGGAGCTGATGAAAGTGTGAACCAGTTTTTCTGTGTCAGGTTTGCTCAAGGAGGGTCATAGTTTTGAGATGTTCCTCAGGTGGAAAAATGAGGTCCGATAAACAGATTTTATCTGTACATCAAAGGACAGTGATGAGTCCAGTTTGACACCAAGGTTTGTGACAAGTGAGGAGAGAGGGATGGGGTGACCATTGATGGTGATGTGGGTGATCCCGGCCTTTTTTATCTGGTGGGGGGTACCAATAAGAATGGCTTCTGACTTGTTGCCATTTAGCTGCAGGGAGTTGTTGCTCATCCAGTGATGGATATCATCCAGGCATTTGATGGCCTGAGATAGAACAAGGTGTTTGTCAGGAGATGTTTGCAGATAGATATGTGTGTCATCTGCGTAACAGTGCAATTTTATGTTGTGGCTCCTTAGTATTTTTTCCCAGGGGCAGCATATAGATTAAAAAGAGCAGAGGCACCAGGACTGACCCCTGGGGGACGCCAGAGGTAACACAGCTGGTGATGGACATGAGTTTACAAAGGACAACATATTCCTGTCTTCCTGTGAGGTAGGAATGAAAGAAGTCGAGAGCAGTGCCTGTGATTCCCATCTCCTGGATGCGCTGACCAAGGATGCCATGGTCCACTGTGTTGAAGGCTGCACTTAAGGCCACCACAATTAGTAAGCTGGGGGAGACAGAGTCTGCAGCCATTAAGTCATTTACAACCCTCACCAGTGCAGTTTCAGTACTGTAGGAGGGCCTAAAAATGGACTGGAAAGTTTCACAGAACTGGTGGGAGTGGAGATGCTCATGTAGCTGTAGGGTGACTACATTTTCCAGAAACGTTGATGAAAAGGCAGGCTTGAGGTGGGATGGTAGTTGGAGAGAACCTCAGGATCCAGATTGTGCCTTTTGAGTACGGGTTTGATAGCGGCCAACATAAAGGAGGGGGATACTTAACAAGAGGACAAAGACCTGTTAACTATGTAGGTACCAGTGGGGGAGATAGCTGCAAAACATGCTTTTAATAGGGTCCATGGAGCTGCTGGAAGGGTTCATCTTAAAAACAATGTTGACCAGGTGCCCCAGGGAGCAGAGATGACATGCTCAGCAGTGAACTCCAACCAGGCATGAGTGCTTAAGTTGTTAATGGACCAGCCAGCTCGTTAGCCGACTAACAACACAGTCAATTGCTAAGAAGACAGCGGTCCCAGCCAGCAGGGGCTAACCGCACCGGGACTGCAGGGATGTCCGTGAAATACCTCTCAGTAGCAATGAATAACAGTGCCAGGCGGAGACAGAAAAATCCATTGGTGTCACACAGAAGCTGGAGAGTTGGAATGTTTATCCACAGTCCCAGCCAACAAAGGCTAGCCATACCTGGGTCAGGTGAAACTCCAACGACACAGCAGTGATGTAGAGGGGGCACAGTCACGGATTGCAGGCTCCAGGCCAGGAATAAGGCTTTAATCCAGACTGAGGGCTGGTCTGGGAAGAACTTTGGACAGGGCCAGGTTGCTGTTGGATCGGCGATAGACGTTGGCTGTAGGTACCTGACGACAGTGTAGCAGGTATGTAATCTACAACTATGCCGCAGGTGTTAAGCTGTTGAACTCCGGGCTGCCACACTTGCAACTAGTCACAGAGAGAGAGGTAGCTGGGAGGCTACTAATTGTAGCTCTGCTGTGATTAGAAAAACTTCCTTAGCTGCTGGGTCCCACTAGACGTACTGGGGCAGGTATTTCCTTGTTCAGCACCGCTGCGAGAGTGTCAAAATGGGGAATAAACTGTTTAGAATAACCCACAAGCTCCAAGAAGGTCTTTACCTGCTTCTTAGTGGTTGGTTATGGCCAGGTGAGTATGACTCTTAGTTTATAGTTTTACGACACCCCTGCCGATGGTGAAGACGAGGTATTCAGCGTCCTCCAGGCCTAGTCAGCACTTCTTTAGGTTAGCTGTCAGGCTGGCTCTCCTCAGTGCATGCAGGATGGCTCTCTGATGGTCCTGGTGGTTGGACAATCTGTGGATAACATGTTGTCAAGGTAAGCCGTAGCATACTCACGGTGGGGTCAGAGGATCAGTGGTCCATCATCCTTTGGAATGTGGCAGGGGCTCCATGGACCTCAAAGGGTAGCACCATGCAGTGGTAAAGGCCATTGGGTGTAGTGACGGTGGTCTTTGCTTTGGACTCCTCTGTCAGGGAGACCTGCCAGTAACCTTTGGTTAGCTCTAAGGTGGACACAAATTGAGCAGGGCCCAGCCATTCAATGAGTTTGTCCACCCAGGGCATGGGATAAGCATCAAACTTGGAGACCATTTAATTTGCGCTATGTGACTCTATGTGACTCCTGCATTACTCACAGCTCTGACATTTGTCTTACTTCCTGCCGTATGGCTTCTATTCTGGCTTCTGGAACGTGATATGCCCGGAGTCTTACCCTTTTTCCTACCTCAATGATGATCTCATGCTGGATAATCTTGGGAGCAGCTCACCAACTCAGATGGTCCTGTTGTTGAGTGGGTCCGAGCTGTGGGCCTGTGGGTACATCTGAGGACTGGGGAGGGAGAGAATTAGCAGAGAGGGAGGACTGGACCTTGGGTCCAGGGGCCTTCAATTTTTTGGAATGGTAGATCTCCGTGATTTTCCGCCACCCCAGCTGCCTAACCTCATAATTAACATCACTCATTCGCTCTATTATTTCATCAGGGCTCTTTCACTTTGCTTGGAACTTACACTCAGATGTGGGGATTAGGACCATGACAAGCTCCCCAGGATGAAATCCTCGGACTTGGGCCTCCCAGTTGTATAGCCTGTGCGCACTGCGACTGCTGCATGCACCCTCTGACAATGGGACACACCTTTGCCATCTGATGCTGCATCTGATTCATGTGTTCGATTACTGTAGGGTGAGGCGATGGTTGTTTCTCCCAGGCTTCCTTCACTAGGTCTAGCATGCCCCTGGTTCTTCCTCCTCCTTTGGCGAGTCCGGATCTGTGCCATGCATTTCCCCCTGGGGATCCATCCCTGGCTTGGAGAAGTTGATTGGCAGGGTCAGAGTGTGGTAGCCGCCTCCTTTGCCCACCAGTTCAGACCTGCCAATGGACCCACGGATGGTGGAAAATGGGACAGTCCCAATCTACTAATACCAGGACTGGCAGTTTCTCAACAATTCTGGCATTTACAGCAAATGTTCCCTGTGTGGTCTGTATACGAATGCGAGACGTCGGATAGCTTGCGCATGTCCATGTATGCAAGAGAACTGGATGGGCGGTCCGAAGGGCTTTGTGGTGAACTCCAATTATGAGTGTCACCATGATACTCGAGTTTAACAGGGCTTTGGTGTCCCATTGATTCTCTACCTTTACAGGAAAGTGGGGGATCTCTGTACTCTCATGGGACCAGCATGTGGTGATGTAGCTGGCGGGCTTTGGGGTAGGGTCAGATGAACTAGTGGTAGGCATTAACAATTCCAGGCTAGTTGGCCCTCTGGGCCACATATATATCACTTCTGCTGGTCTCGGGGAACGAGGGGCTGGCCCTGAGGTGAATTGGGTCAGGCAGTGGGGCAGACTGGGAGCCTCATCTGTGGCATCTCATTACGCCATAGTTGGGCTCTCTCTGACTTAAGTCTGGGTCTGGAGTGGCAGGGGTTGTCAGGTCGGCTGCTCTGCGTGAGTTCGGTAGTTACCTGGTGGTCACAACGTCTTCAGTAGTGATAGCTCATGGCAGCTGAGTATCTCTTTCTCTTCCTTGCATGTCACCCTGTCTCTTTCTTTCTTGCTTCCCTCCTCTTTCTTTTTGTCACGATTTTCCTTTCCTTTTGTCCTGATTTCATCATGGGGGGAACAATGGCTCGATCTCCATCCGTTCATTTGTTTGCTCATTCGTACATCCATCATATCTCAAACACCACTGATCAAATTTTGATTAAATGTGTGGGAGTGATGCATCTCACAACTGGTTTTGAGTATTTTCCAACATTACATAGATTGGCCCAAATTACAGGTCAAAACAAGCTGACATATTTGTTACTGATTGGCCTAGAGGGAGACTGCATCATTCATGGGAAATGACATGTTTACTTATGCCTTTTCATTCGTGACTTTCTTTCTTCCATCTCTCCCTCTCTCTCTCTCTGCCTGTATTTGTTTTCTCTCTTAACCACCCTTCCCCCCATTGCCCAGGCTGTGATGTATAGGGCTTCATTAGAGTGTCTCCCCATCCCCCAAACGTCTCTACAATGAGACATCAGGAGTACAGAACCTATTTGTATCCATGCTAATGAGCCTGAGTGAGTCCATCCCTCCTGGTGAGCACACACACTCACAGCTCACTAACCAACCCCCCTCTCTTATCCTCCCTGATGAGAGTCTAAAAAGGAATATAATATTCTCTCTTTTCTCCATATCAGGCCTGTCTGCGGCTCTCCTCACCAGTATTTGCTTTAGTTGAGGCTTCCCAAATGGAGAGCATTATCTGCCGGTGATGGAGCTATAATTACAGGGCCGCAGCAGTCCCTCCAGAGACGGGCCTTCACCGTTTTATCATGGCTAGAAGACCGAAGGCAGGCAAAATGCATCAGTACAGAGGAGAGGGAAGAAAGAAAGAAAGAAAGAAAGAAAGAATTGTGCATTTGCTTGTGTTTGCAACATTTGCAATGTTAATCAATATGTATTAATATGCGCATTAAAAAAAACAACATGGACTGAACACTTTTCAGTAGAGCTGGAGGTGAGTAGGCTTCATCAGAAAAAAGGTAATGATAGTTGTAACTTACATTCATTGTTGGATGGGGGTTCCCAAATTACTATCCTTATTATTATTGTTGTTGTTGTTGTTATTAATAATAATAATAATAATAATAATAATAATTGTTAACTTTATAAAATAACACCTCTGTCTCACTGTGAACTGGGTTCTCATTGGATTGAAATCTATGCTCCTCAGGCACTTCAGGACCCTGCAGATGGCGGGTCATAAGCATCAAACATGTTTAATATGGTAAGGGCAGATCAGATCGGTCTGCGGGTTGATTGCGGTGGTTTAGATTGAATCTACAAACTCATGACACCACCAAATAATCTGGCCAGACCATGGGTCTCAACCAAGGCTCAAATCCTCTCCTGATTGCCAGGATGGACAAATATACTGTAGTGTAAGCCAGCCTGATAGCCCTCTAGTGTTTCACAGACCTAAGGGAGAGGCACTCTTGAGATTGCAAACAAATCACCAAAGACGACAGCTCTCATTCCCACTAAACAGTTCCTTGAAATATAGAGGGAATGAACAAAGGAGGAGGCAAACTTCCCAGACCAGGGTTCATCAATCTTAAATCTTCACACAAGGGTAGGAGCTGAACTGACACTGATCCAGAGTCCTCTGTGGAGAGAGACTGTCAACTTACATATATTGGTGGGTAAGTAGATCAATGAGTCATGGGAGGCAGGTATGTTCCATCCCTGATCAAGGGGCATCTGTGGCTGATAGTACTGACTGCTGATGATCTTAGCTAAGCTTTTTCTCAATTTCTCAATCTGCATTCTTGTGTTCTGGTGTGTCTCCATGACGTATTTCACTTAATAGTTAATGGCTTAAGTACCATTTTAAAACAAAATAATACAAGGACGGAGGAGAGATAAAAATTCTATATGTGTATTTGCCACCCGAGGATGCACTGGATGGTGGCTTGGCCTACAAGAACGAATGGGAAGCCCCATGATTCATTGCGCAAGACGCATGATGTCCAGCAATTTATACCATATTGAATTTCCATCATTTTGAGTTTCTTGAAAAATACTTTTTTCGTTTATTTAAGGCAGCGGTTCCCAAACTTTTTAGGCGAGGCACCCCCTTCTACATCCGGACCGGGTTGACGCACCCCCAATCCCCCACACCTTCAAAAAAAAAAAAAACAACAACATATCCTATTTATAGCCGCATTAAAGGCATCAAATTTAATCATGCACAAATAATCAGAACACACGTAACAAAATATTCAAGAGATCGCAACAATGCGCTCTCATATTCAAATGAAACTGAAACTGCAACAAAGTTTCAATAAATTGCAACAAAGTTACGCACAAGCGTCACTTTTAAAGAGCAAAGAGGATTTCAGCATTGAGGTACTTACATCCATGATTTTGCATAGGCATACTAACCTAAAAATCTATTCTTGGGAATCGCGAGAAAGTTTCAGAGCGACAGAGACATAGAGCATCCCCGTAACCATAGCAACTCACTCTCACTCCTGCCTGGTGCACACAGCGCGAGAGGAGAGGGAGAGACGCAGAAGAGCTGCTGACTGAGATTACTCTGAGCAACATGCATGGGAATAAATTACAATATAACACATTTGTGTATATTTCTCGCTATTCAGATGGTCTGAATAACTCGCTGCTGCACGGTGCTGCTCTGTCTTCGCGCCGCAACGTTTATGAATTTGTTTTTCACTGCGTGAGAAAATGGACTTGTGGCATGAGAGTGTGTGATAAATGTCAATTGCGTCTCTCGGTCAATGCGTGAGAGTTGGCAGCCCTGTGAACTCGCTTGACATTATTATGTATGAAACTGCCAATCAGATTTGTTTACTTATTAATCGAAGGTGCCGGAACGCCGTTCCGGATCGTTCCGGCCCACTTTAACCCCTGCAATTAACCATACATACAACCATACAGCGGTTACGGAAATTAGAACACCAGTAATTTGAATCAAATTGCAATAAAGTTACACACGATCCACCAAGTAAAGAACAAAGAGAATGACACATGCATAGGCTCAGAAACAGATAACATGGACGAACAGAGGATCCCACAAAGAAAATCCCACTTGAAAAAATTACAGTGTAATGGTGTAATTATTACACCATTATACCACCATTACATCTTTCCTCTCGCGCACCCCCTAGAGGCAGCTCGCGCACCCCAAGGGGAATCCCTGATATAAGGGGTTACTAAGGGGTTACTAAGTACAATCAACCAACAGGGGGCACAATTTCCAAAAAAAGACTATCAGACAATGCAAATGGCTTGACAATATATTGTTCTATAACATATGTAAAACTTTGACCTCTTTCACATTTGTGTTAACTGATTAGCTGACTGCGTCATTCTTGTGAGATGACATGTTTACCATTGCCTTGTTTGCATTTGTTATTTGTGTTTTTTACAAAATGCGTTGATTATAGCAATTCAGGAATTTAGCTGACTCTCTCATCTAGAACTTATACTGGGGGAGAAGGTAGGGGGTCAGTATTCACTATTTCAAACAAGATGCTTTTGTTACAATATCCCAATTAAAAACATAAATATAATTTATTGCAGTTATAATAATAGATACTTGACAATCTGACTCTGATCAGCAGTCTCGGTCAATTATTATGTCCCATGTTGCATTTGATTTTAATCGTCATCCAACAAGTACAGATGTGACTTGAGTTTTCCCCAGTGAGCTTAAAAAGCTTTCAATGGTCAGACTGGGAAAGGATGTTTGCGGAGTTGAATTGATCTAACATTGGCAGCTGTCCAGCCCAACAATGCTACAAACTAAATGGTCCTAACTACAGGGAATATAGATATATCTATCTATCTTTTTTACTTATGTCTTGTGTCTGTCTGACAGGCTGGTTACAGTATAGCATACAAGGCTTGGCTTCTTTCTTGGGAATAGAGCATATTAAATTATGTTTTAGCATCAATTACATATTGATCCTGTTTAATTATCTATTTCATACATTGTTAAACTCTACTAGATGGGGTCATAGACTTGGTGGTTTTGTTATTATAGAAGTGTCACAGCAGAACAAACATGGACTATTGCCAAGATGTTGGTGTGTGTGTTTGTGTGTGCGTGTGCCTGCGCATATGATTAAAACATGCCACTTTGTTTACATATACCGATCATTGCACTTAATTTGATCTGTACTTCAATGTCAAAACATTCCTGGCTTCCTTGACTGTTTGCAAATTGGTTTACTGTGTGTCTCGAGTTTTTTTTTTTTTTTTCGACAGACGCTTGCCATTATTAGGATTAGGACAATTTTGGAACAAATCACAATTTTGTGTGTGAAGTAACACTACTTCCCCGGCCCATAAATGCACTGGTCTGTTAAAATTTGAGCTGTGTGGAGGATTATACACACGCCGAATTTAGCAGAAGACCCTGCCGATTAGTAATCAAGTCTGGAACCATATTTTATGATATGTGTTTTTTCCTGATTTTTGAACAGACCTTGGCGTGGTAAGAGGGCCTTCAAACAACAAAAACACACAGCCTCGAGCAGAAATATTACACATTTAACCTTTAAGCAGTGAGCACATAACTCTTCCACCATCAGATACACAAACTGTTAGGTCTCACCAATTTCTGACATTCAATGCATTCCAGGAGTTATTTTGTGAAGAATTATTGTTATTTAATTTTTTTTGGTGTACCCACTCTCCCTCAACCTGCCTCATCTTATTCTACTTCAATTAGTGATTTCCTACATTTCCCAGTTTGACTTTCAAGAACCCAGAGAGAAGGTGTGTGAACTTGTTGCTTTCAATCAAATGTGGGTATATGGGCATATAAATATAGCTCGCAAGCCAACTAGTTTGTGAACATAGACATACCCCTTACTCAAAACGCAACATGTCTTGTGACTGCATTGCATTCTTGTCTATTGAGGCTACTGTGTGTATTGGTGTCTCTGCCTCTTCTACGATGGATTTCTTCCTGTATGATTGTTGAACGTTGGTGCAAAATGGTAGCTCTAGAGAAAAGGCCTCGCTCTTTGATTCTGAGGGACTGACACCAAAACCTGTTTTAGTGTCAATCAAAGTTTACCGTTGATGTTTTCTGCTATCAAACTCATCTACATTTGGCCAGTTATCCACAGGAATAAGAACAAGTACAGATCCTATAAAGGTCTGTGTAACATAAATACCACAGGTAATAATGTTACATACCGTTAAAGTTTGCAGGGCAGCAGAAGACGTGGATGTCTGTAAATTAATGGTGGAGAGTGTGGCTCAGTGTGTGGGAGCAATGGTTAGCTAGCGCGACACGGTTATCGGTCAAATTACCTATTCCACTACCTATTCCACTAACGTCACTTCAATTCCACAATAACTTAATAATAACTAGCTACCGTTAAGGTTTACAGGGCAGCAGAAGTCTGTAAATCGGTGGGTAAATCGGCGGAGAGTGGGATTCAATGTGGCATTTAGGCCATAGGGTAGAGGCCAACTCTTAGTCAAAGACGCCCTCTAGAGGCCATCTCACAAAGGGACATTTAGCGAAGCGACAGACGTATGACTGACTGCCTGACTTGAATTTGGCTCTTGATGCCCTCGGCTGTGCCGTGGGAAAAATACACAACCAAACAACAAAATATACCCAGAAATGCAAGGTGCATTGCCAATAGCTGTTTTTTTAAGTGTTAGTGTTGTAGGGTAGAGTTGTCCTAGAAAGGGCAGAAAGCTGAAGAGTAGTCTTTATATTGTATTCATTTTCATCAATATACCCTCAGGAGTCATCAAATTGGTACCAGCAAGTCCCTCAGATTCCCCATTGACCCCAATTCACCTGGATCACGCTCCAAAATGTTGCCCTTGCCACTAAGTCCATAGTCTTAGCTTGGCTGTTTAATACTCCCATTGGCAACAACAACAACAACAACGTAGCTAGCCATCCAGCTAGCAGCAAAGCAGTAGCAAGTTTATCACTAAAACAACAATATTTTGTCGGCTCAGCACGCCGATGACAATAGTGATTGGTTACTTAATAATCAAACAACCCCAACAGTTTTTTTTGGATCTGCCAGACCATTCTTCTGCACTGTATAGTAAAAAGAAAGTGTGGGAAATTGTCTGGCTAAGCGACACTACTAAGTCCATGACCCCTTAAGACCTATTCCCAATTTTTGATATACTACTTTTATAATTTTGTGTTGTATTATGTTCAATACGACCTACATGAGCTACATTTCTACATTTCTGATTCTGATTCTGATGAGCATCCCACCAAGTCAAATTCCTTGTATGTGCAAACTTCCTCGGCCAATAAAACTGATTCTTATAACTATGTAGGTGATTATGCAATTGTTCTCAGTATAAATGCTAGTTATTGATAACAGAGAAACAGGCAAAACCATCTTCCAAAAAAAAATAACCTCACCCTTCTTTAGTTTGTATAGAGGCTAGAAGCATGACACAAAAGCCAGTGAGTGATATTACCATGAGCAACTAAAGTAGCCCAAATGTGCTGTTGAATCCTCATGAGGACACTTTATGTGTATTAAAAATGATATGAATGTTGTACCAAAATGAAGTTTAAATCAAGATTTGAAAATATTTACAGAGGTAGTGTTTATTGAGTCTGGCACTGTAGTCCCAAGTGCATTAAAGAGAATGAAACCTCTCCAAAAGAGTTCACTTCCACTGGTAATTGCCGATTTCTGGCCAATAAAAATGATAAAAATCCGGAAGAGAGAAAAGCTTTCAAGACATACTGTCTGGCAGAAGAAAAATCAATGTTTATAGGGTAGAGTTTATAGATGGATTGTGCCTTGTGTCTGTAAAGGGTGCTCTGAAACTCATCATCGGATGGTAATCAGACTCTTGGAAAAAAACAAAATAAAAAACATAAAAAACACCAGCTGTCAGAAACAGGATCCAGAGTGCTGCTCCTTCCTGAAATAAAAGCATCAATATATGTTGTCTCACCCTTCCCCCTGATTGCTATTACTGTTTAATTTGTGTCTCTCTCTTCAGCTTACTCGCTAACTAATATTTCTAAGGTTAACATTTTCACTTGTGCTGTAGCTTGACAAAGTAGTATTTTTTTTTCCCCTCCAAATTATTAATTGGACACTTAAAATCTATGATGTTGAGAGCTGTTGGATGGGCTCCAGGCTGAGAGCTGCAGACAGACTCTCTGTGTGAAAGCCAGGGACAGAGAGAATAAAGAGAGACAATGCAGTGTGGTAACTTGTTGTTTGGAGATGGAGATGGATACAGCCATTTTAAATAACTTCATTCCCTCCTTAATGAAATAACATCAGATCTATAGGGTGCTCCATGCTCAGCAATCTTCTGCAGAAGTCAATGGACTGACTGACTGAAGTCAATAGAGTGGAAATTACATAATGAATAATAATGATTAATTGTGTGTGTGTGTGTGTGTGTGTGTGTGTGTGTGTGTGTGTGTGTGTGTGATGTGTATAATTTTTAAACATCAGAATATCATTGTCAATTTAATTGTGATACCTTGATATAATTAAAGTAAACAAATGAGACCATGGTCAAGACAGGTGGTCACCTCTATCTGTTGTTAGTGCCAGTGTTTCTGCATATTTCCCATGAACACAACATTACCTGTCTCCCTCCCTCTCACTGAAGCACATAAACATGTTGGAGTGGAGAGTTTTTCCATTTGCCTTTCACTCCTTCCATTATCTGCCGTAATAGCCAGAAAAAAAGCTTTAGCTCGATATGTGCTGGAAGAACATTGCCCTCTTCCTGTTTTATACCGTAAAGCAGTGCTTCCCAACCTTTTTCCTTAAGGGACCCCTACTCTATCACTGAGTAAACAGACGACCCCTGACAAAGTGACATATTTTATGGATATTTCATATTATATTCAATGCATAACAATAACAGCACAGAACAACTGATAACTGTACAATTAACCCAAATAGTGAATGCAATAACTGCAGGAAGTTTGTGTAAAACAAGCAATTTGGATGAATATTGAGCAGATTATGTGAATATTGCATCAGAGATTAGTTTTCCTGATATTTTTAGGAACGTTTTATACAATTTATTTTTAACTATCATACATACTTATTATGCTTATTTTGGACAAATTCACTCGGCCGTTGTTCTATTAGCTCTTTGGTTGTTTTGACTGTCTACTTTTCTAATGCAGGACGAGGCTGTTTAGCAGAGAGTGAATATAGCTTGTGTTCATGTCTTCACCACGACCTTATCCTCATTTATATCTTAAAAAAACATCTAAACTTTAAAAATAACAACTACATTTAGTAAGCGTTAAGTTGTCAACATATTCATTCATTTCATCAACATCAATTTTCAAATAATTCAATCAAAAATAATAATAATTCTGGCCAGTGGTTCTCAACGTGGGGTCCAAGGACCACCAGGGGTCCTTGAGGGGGTTCCAGGGGGTCCCCAGCAAATGAATGAATTGTTAAACTTCTACTACTAGAAGTTAACACAAGTAGAGAATGTAGAAGAAAAGACTGTTTTGATCATAGTTTCACTGTTATCTCTCTACCTACAATAAAGACAGTCATGGGATTCTGGACAAATCATATCTAACAATACAAATATTCTCAATATCGGGGGTCCGTGGTCCTAATGTGGACTAAATTAGGGGTCCTTGATAGGAAAAAGGTTGAGAATCACTGCTGTAGGCAACCAAAATGGCTCTAACATACCAGCCCCTATTTGCTTATTACAGAGCAATTACAAAAAAAAACAATTCATCAATAGAGCCATTACAACAATACATGAGATTAGTCCATACTTTATCCCAGCCCATAGTCCCAAAGTCTTGTCTTATATTTATGACCATATGAGACAAAGGTAAAGTGTATGTCAATATAAGTAAATGTATTCTAGTTTATCGTTTTGCTATATACAGCAAACATTCCATGTCCGCAAGAGACAGCCATTAAGTGTCCATAATAGAGTCCATCTATCTAATAGGTAGAGGTGCACATAACTGAAGAGACAGATCTCAATTAATAATAATCAAAAAACACTTGGTTATGCTCTCATTGTATGCATGGATGATTTCTAGGAGTTCTCCCATAGAGCAGAAGAGCCTGCTTTTACTCCTGTTAACACTCACAGAAGCCTCTGAAATCGACTTAGAAATTTGGATGGCCTTCTATCAGTCCCGTTGGGGCTTGGAGATACCGGGTAAACTCCATTAGCGTCCCAGCGTGACGCACTAACCCCCTCGCCCTCCATATTCGTCCTAAGTCAGGAGGTCGTCGGAGCGTTGACACACTTTCATTCTTGAATATCACAAAATAAAACGTAAAAGCATTTCCGTCTCGTTTTATCGGTAAGAAGATTAGATTGACAGAACAACACTTGAGAGGCAAACGCTGGAAGGCAGGTCTCTCATCTGGAGCATGAGGACATATATCTTCCATGTTCGGTTTTACGTCTTTACATTCTTTCTAAGCAATCATCCAGAACACGACTATCTTGCATTCCATCTTCAGCACATCATGCCTCCCCTGTGATCGAGGATGCTGCAGGCGGCAACGCTGCCTCCATGATCCTCTTTGCTTTGCCTCGCCATTGCGCCGCTGATATTTTCTTCTGTTCTCATTCTTTTTTTCTTTTTTTTCTATCACATATCTTTATTGATTTTGAACTTTTCCAAAATGGGTCGGTCGCATCGTTCAAGTCTCCCTCGAAAACAACTTCCCTTCCCTCCCGCCCGCCCCCCCCATGAACTCTGAGCCATCGGTATAGATAAAAACAATGATGATAGTTTACAAAATTATAGTAATAATAATGAACATAAATTACTAATATACATATACACATACAGTACTGTGCAAAAGTCTTAGGCATCCAAGAGTTTTTATATAAATTGTGTCTTAGATGTTTATTCATTTTTTTTTCTGCATTAGTGTGTCAGTAGACTACTCTATAGTACTTTTTTTTTTAAATATTTTGAAACTTTTCATTTAATTATTTTTGAAAGCATCTTCGCTTTACTTTTTTTCTTTTACATGTGCCTAAGACTTTTGCACAGTACTGATA
The DNA here is from genome assembly GCF_046629955.1 of Centroberyx affinis. NCBI lineage: Eukaryota > Metazoa > Chordata > Actinopteri > Beryciformes > Berycidae > Centroberyx > Centroberyx affinis. The sequence goes on along the minus strand of NW_027282435.1, from coordinate 189,855 downwards.
TATCCACATGATATATGAGATGGAACAAAAACTTGCAGGACAGGGGGGTACTTGAGGTCTGGGTTGGAAAACACTGCTCTATAGTACAATACTCAAATGTGGCATCTTGGTGGGTCATTGGCTAATTTGCATACCGGTCTGTGACATCCTGGGTATGAATCCAGGGACCATTTGCTGCATGTCATCTATGGAGAGAAATGACCGACACATTCATGGTGGAGGAATGTAATCTTCACCTAATTTGTGTCGACAACATGTAGTCTGCGATTCAGACTTAGTGCTCATTACATGAAAGTTTATGAGATCACGTTGGCTACAGATGCAGCCATAGCAGCTGATGAGAGGGGAGATCAACAGAGTTTACCACAGTGTGTGTTTTGGGCCTCTCCGCAATCACACACCCTCGCCCAGACACTGATCAGGCAGCCTGCACATCCCAGTGGTCAAATCCTCTTTAAACAAAGCCATCTGACAGCTATAAACTATGATGCCAGCAATTAAATTAGCGAGAGATGGGGCCTGGGGTCCTTGGTTTGAATCCGCCCATGTCCCAATCTATCCTGTCTATCTCTACTTTGAATTGTCAAATAAAGGCAAAAATGTCCCAAAATAATCTTAATATCTTTAAATTAGCAAGACATATAGTCACAATGTATGAATAGAGCGAACAAGTGCTGACAGCTAATAGGCTAACCACTACTTTTCCTCCATAGAATTGTCTAGTATGGGTTTGAAAGATATGTAACAACTCTAAGTACCTGCTGCTAACAAGTTCTGATAGAACGTCAGGTAGAAATGTTTTACCAAGGAAAGGTAGGTTCTAACAAAGTTATAATATGACACAACTCACAAATCAGGCCATCTTCCCAGGATCCGTAGCTCTGAAGGATGTGATGCTCACACTTGCCAATGACAACAACGGCGGCAGTGGCATTGGCAAGGCGAAGGCATCGGCAACATCAAGGACACGCAAGAGAAAGTATATTCCAAAGGAGAATTGCTTCATTTGATAGAATACGGCCGAGGCTGATTGTTAGACGTTACATGTTGCAAAGCACATTGATCGTTAGTTTACTACTAAGTACTGTGGTTTGGTTGATTGTGTGGGTGTGTCTGTGTGATTGCTTCATTACCAGTATTTCTTTAGTGAATTGGACGGTAACTCGGCACAGATATAATGTTTGCAATTATGGCACTATTTACGGGTGCAATCCATTCTTTGTGGATTCCCCCCTAAATTTCAAGCTTTCAGAACTACTGGCTGTAGTGAAGATTTGGTCTAAATCAGTAATTCTCAACCTTTTTCATATCAAGGACCATAATTTAGTCACGGACCCCCATTTGATGAGATTTTGTCTCTCGGACCCAAATCTGAGAATATCTTTTCTTGCTAGATATGATTTAGTCCAGAATTCCATGACTATCTGTATTGTAGGTAGAGAGATAACAGTGAATCTATGATCAAAACAGTCATTCTTCTACATTCTCTAATTGTGTTAACTTCTTGTAAATGAAATGGTGAAGTTTAACAATTCATCAGTTTGCTGGGGACCCCCCGGAACCACTGCTCTAAATAATGGCATCAATATCGACCTTTTCCACTCACTGTGCAATGGTTGGCTCCAGGAAACTTGGATTATAATTTTGGAACGCTAACTTCAGTTTTTTTTGGAGAACCCTGCTACAAAGTTGTGCTGGCAAGCTCCCAGACTGTTGAATGGACTAACAAATTTCACCTGTGTTTGAACTGGCATGAGGGTGAGTAGATAATGACTGAATTTTTATTTTTGGGTGAACTATTCCTTTAACATTGACAAATCACAGATCTAACATCAGGGTATCAAATTCCGGACAGCATATGACCAACAAATCACAATCACATACCAATATATTTCATCCTGTACTGTTTTCGCTGAAGTTTCTCAGAAATTAACAATCCTCCATCTGTCTTTTTAAAAGTTTAATATCGCTTTTACCTTAACTTCTAATTGATTTTCTTCCAGTCCCTGCAAATGGATGATAGCACCTATTTCTGAGATTCAAAATTCGTATCCAATTCCGGACACTTACTTTCGTCCGTGTAGGTGTATTCATATACTCAATATTATCCCTTTATTAACCGTTCCTGTACCTTCACAATGTTACAGATACTTGTAAGAAGTGCAGGCTATGCACTCAAAGCTCTTATTTTTCCATTTATCAGCCAATACCGATTCCCTACATGAAGTAACTGTCGCCCAGAGTGGGATTTAAGGCTTCCCGCTTCTTGTTCGTGACTAAGTTCGTAACTTAGTGTTTTATATGCTTAAATGTGTATAGATATTTATGAAATTTGATACCTAGCTTCTGAAATGTGTATGAATTTACGTCACTTAGCTTTCGGTTGGGAACTCCGTATAAAAATGCTGTTAAACACCGGAAATTACACGAAATTACGTCATGAGAGGTTAACTCTAAAAAGCAAAACCCTGTCATTCCTGTTTCTATCCATTGTACCCTACCATAAAAAGCAGACATGTCCTACAAAAAAAGACACTGAGGTAGCCTGACACAGCATAACAAGATAGAATGAGATTACCTGAGCTGAACTGAACCCAGCTCAAATATTTGTTGTTACTCCCCTGTGGCACCCAAAGCAGGCCCAAGCAAATGTCCAGAAGTATGCGACTGGGTGTGAACTTTAACTTCAGTCTGAACCCAGCTGCTTCACCTGGAATCATAAAACTTCATAACGATGAGTCGGGACCTGGGCCCATATATTGCGCTGCTGCATGTAAGTAATATTTTGTCCATTGAGGAGTGAAACACAATTAGAAGAAATACTAAACAGCGTGACAGTGACAAAATAGTATAATCCTATTCCCTTAAAATCCTTCAGCTCATTATAATCTCACACAAGCACAGAACTATTGAATAACAAAAACGCATACACACATGCGCTCCAGCCACCGCAGGTCGGCTTTATTACAGGACAGTAATGCAATGGCACATTATGGAGAGCATTTCTAAAGTGGAACTAATGCTGTAATTGCATTATGAGTTACGGAACGGGACTCTGCCGAGGTTTCCCATGCACTTAACTCATTTGAAAGCCTGTGAATCATTGCTTACACCGCTCATTGCCTTCTTATTTCTTGCATAACATTGTTAAATTCATTTTGGTTGAATATATTCATTGCTCAGCTCCTCGACAGTTCGTTCATAGTAGTGAACAGGAACCGGAACGCGGTGAAAACAAGTTCAGCTGGATTTGTGTGCAGCAGTTAAAGGTTGTGAAGGGTAATAATTGTGCAATTTGAATTTGCTGTTATTCCTTTTGTTAAAAAATACATTATTGTACTCTCAGTGAAACAAAGAGTGGCAAAAAAATAGTAATTTTCCAAATAATCTTTCTCTTTGAATCATTTGCTCTTAGTAAGTAGTAAAGTAAAAATCGATATTTGATCACGCAAATAACACAAATACCCTTTTTCTTTGTCTGTAACCCCACCCAGCAAATATTTTGATTTTTACAAAGATGTTGATAAGATGACCTCCACCAATGTTGAAAACCCATTATAACCATGCCATAACATCATATTGTGAAAATGTTTGTGTTTGTTTGGTTTGACATTGAACTTGAAAAAAGGACATTTCCAATCATAATGTTCACATACACACACAATTGAGGTTGCTGATCCCAAAATAACACGTGTAGGGAGGCGAGTAATCGTAGCCTTCAAGTCTTCTCTTTCTCTCTTCTCCCTCCATGTCCATGTTGAATGTCGAGGTGTGTCTTCAAGTATGTGTTTGTGTGTGTGTGAGAGAGACAGAGAGAGAGAGAGGGAGAGAGAGAGAGAGATGGAGAGAGAGAGGGCTTGCAGATATCGAATGCAGTTGTGACTAAATTATGGTGACACCAGAGCTGATTCATCTGAGTTGATTACACTCACACGTTTCTTAGCAACAAGGAGGTATGATGTGACAATGGCTGAAAATGAAGCATTCAAATAAAATGCTGTGTGTGTGTATGTGTGTGTATCTTTGTAGGCAATAAAGGCCCGCAATGCTGATATAAAAAATTGTTTTTTTTTCTAATCTCTAATCTGTTTTTTAAGGTTTGTTTGAGACTCGTTTCCAATCAGGGAGACTTTGTTTTTTTTCTAAACTCACCCCCATTCACCTCCTTTGTCTTTCTAAGGTGCTTTCCTAAGTAGCAACAGCAGCCAAACACTGTGACAGCTTTAAATAGTGTAAATCCACGCATGCACACATGCAGACTGAGCAGAGTAGACCGGATAGAAGCCAAGCAGCTTCAGTAAATCTGGAGAGCAACAGGGGAGGCTCTGCAGAGAGAGAGAGAGACAGAGACAGAGATAGAGAGAGGGACAGAGGGACAGAGAGCGCGTGGGATAACCGGAGGGAGAACAGAAAAACAGAGGTGTTACAGATGTGATGCATTACCTGGGGAAGGGAAGAGAAGCTGAAGGAGATCAATCTTAACTTTGAATCTGAACTGTGCACTTCATCACTGTGTCATGGGGGGGTGACTATGAAGGGGAGGCAGTGACTAAGGCAAGCACAACCAGAGGAGATGATCAATCGGCTAGCAGTGGGGAAGCTAGCGACAACTGTTCAGCTCTCTTCATTGGAGGGACTTCACAGGAACTGTGACCTTCAGTGATTAAAGTGGTAATCCAGGAGTTCCTTGTTTTTATATGTATATGTTGGGTTTGGCATAGGTCGTCCTTTTTTGCAAGCAAAGTTGTCCAGCAGTTGTCATTCGACCAATCAGAACGCATATTCCCATTGCACATTTATCTCCGCTTTGAGTGGCAGAAAAAAACAAAACAGGGAAATGTCTGAGCCTACTTTCAAGACGTCCCTGTCTTCGCAGTCCCGGTTGAACAGAGTTTATTCCCTCGTCTTAACGGCCATCCAGTTAATTTAATTTTAGCAGCTGAGGCTATGTGGAGAGTAGTGGTCAACCGATACAGCTTTTTCAGGGCCAATATCAATACCGATATTTTAGAGAACAGTGAGGCTGATATGCCCATGCATAAAAAAAAATACAAAAATTTGGATCATAATTAGCAAACTCAGTAGTGAACTGCTAGGCAGGCTTGTTTACTGTTGACGTTGACATTATATTGCATTAAAACAATGTAATGTACAATTAATTATATTATAGTGCATAAAAAGGATTAAAATAAATCAATTAATATAACTGACTGAATGGGTAGAGAGGTGGGCAGAGGGCTACAATATTGTTAATGAAACATTCACTTAATTTTTGCCATCATTAATGAATGAGGCGTTAACATCCAGTGCTCTCCAAAAAGGACAATGAAAGTGTGCAATGAAAATGCCTGTCATTCTATACATTTTTGCTTGTCTAAATGCTGCTGGACAACTGCTATAGATCTACAAACAATCAGCATAGACTGTAATTGTCAAAGAGATGAGAATTCCCATGTAATTCTTTTGATGAATGCACAGCTGCGCAGAAGATTATAATTGTGCACAACTTCAACATTGAATAACTACAGACATGACTTAAGTCTCTTCTGAAAGCTGGCTGTCTTCTTGTAAAGAAAGTTATAGCAACTTTCTACACCAAGCAGGGGATAAACTATCATATAAAACGTCAGCAAAAGATTTAAGTGTACATAAAAACATGGCAGTTTACCGTTCAACTACGAAGCCTCTCTTCAGTAGAAACGCATTGAAAGCACGTGAAAGCTTGCTGGAAAGCCACAAAGCGTCTCTGCCGGACAAAATTTTAAGTAAATTTCTACACCAAAGTCAGAGTTTCCCCAATATTCATTTAGCAGCGGTGAGCCACCACAGCAAGAAAACCTACCACCACTAGTCCCCAAATAAGAACGACCAAACCAAAACCAAGACCAAAACCAAGACCAAAACTAGAAGGGCACTCGGAGAGTGCAGACCTCCGCCAAGGTTCGTGCTATTATTGCTTGTTCGTGAGTCGGATCCGGATCCGCTCCAAAATTTAATGGGTTCTTCCTTGGCCCATGCTACACCCTTCCACCAAGTTTCATGAAAATCAGGCCAGTAGTTTTTCCGTAATCATGCTAACAGACAAACAAACAGACAAACAAACAAACGGCACCGAAAACGATAGATATTGAACCAAAACCAAAATTTCCCCAACCAATGCTACATCAAAATGTAGGGGAAACACTGAAAGTATGGTCAAATCATTGAATGGAATGTATACAACATAGCTGACATTCAGTTTAAAGGCATACTGAGCAGGATTTTCCCCATTGAAATAGCATAAACTCATCCAAAAATGATCCTACTCAATCATTCCTTATGGCCCATTGGTAGTGTGTGACAGTGTCTGTTTCTGCAGAGAGCCTGCCTTGGGACGTTTCTTGGCGTCAACCTTTTGGCAGCGGGTGTGTCCGCCTGCAACCAAAACCACCGCTGAATCATTTTATATCTAAAAGCCACATTGGCTGCGGTAGCAGTCCGAAATCTAACACTGAGTAACTAGAGTTCTGGACAGAGCTAGTGTGCGTCGTGAGCTGTCAGCTCCATGTAGCTACCGTTGTTATCTGTCTAGCACTAACCTCAATTGGGGATATTGTTGGAATGTGGAAGGACCACTTTGAGGAACCCCTAAACCGGATAGACTCGTCCTTTAGACAGGAGGCATATCTAGAAGATTCCGGGGTCAGAGCCCATCTCCTTGGAAGATATCAATGGGGTAGTCAGCAGTCTGGAGCTCCCCAATGGTAAGGCAGGATTCATCTTTAAATTCATCTGCTGTTGTGGTTGAGACATCTTGTCTCTCTCAATGTTGCATGGATTTCGGGAACAGTGCTTTTGGTTTGGCAGACAGGGGTGATGGTCCCCTTTTTCAAAAAAGGGGATCAGAGGGTGTGTTCCAACTCTCGTCGAATGGCACTGCTCAGTCTCCCTGGGAAAAGACTATGCCAAGGTGCTGGAAAGGAGACTCTGGCCGACTGTCAAACCCCAGATTCAGGAGGAACAATGCAATTGTGTCCTGGTCGCGGAACAGTGGAGCAGCTTTTTACCCTCTCGCAGATATTCACGGGATCATGGGAATTTGCTTTTTTGTGGATTTTGAAAAGGCTTACGATCATGTTCCCTGAGGTTGCTTGTGGCAGATGCTGCAGGAGTATGAGGTGCCAGGGTATGAGGTGCCAGTCCCTGTGCACGTGGAGCGAGAGCTGTGTTCGCCTTCTTGACATTAAATCAGGCATGTTCCATGTGGCCATCGGACTCTGACAAGGACGTGCCTTGTCCCCTCTTGCCCCAAGCGGAGGACTTCAGGTATCCTGGGGTCTTATTCACGAGTGAGGGTAAGAAGGACTGTGAGATTGACTGGTGATGAAGAGAGAGCTGAGCCGCAAAGCTTGATTTTCGTTCCGACCCTCACTTACGGTCACAAGCTTTGGGTAGATTTTTATTTCACAAAGTACTAAAAATCTTCATTCAGTTTGAACAATCATTCAATCATTCTTTGAAAAAAACAATATGCAAACAAATTAAAAACAAAATGGCAAAACAAACTGAATAGGCTTATGCATCAAAAACGTAGACCCTGTCTTGGTTATTTTTACTACGTTCATGCATAATAATTAAAATAAGTTTCAAGCTGCTTTAAAATCGCTGCACTGGCTACCTGTTAGTTTTAGAATTGATTTTAAAGAGTAACTAAACCCCAAACCCAAATTTGTTGTGAAGCCTGACACCTAATGGTGAAAAGTAGGGTACTGAACTGCCCTTCTGCTATTGACCGGTCTTTGTGCCAGGTGATGTCACCACCTGTTGTACTCTATAGAAGGTGATATCTGGCTCAAAGACCAGCCAATAGCAGAAGACCAGTTTAGTACCCTACTTTTCATCATTAGGTGTCAGGCTTCACAACAGATTTGGGTGGGGTTTAGTCACTCTTTAAGATTCTTTTATTGGTCTACAAATCACTAAATGGTCTCGCTCCCGACTACATGTCTGACATGGTTTTAAGATATGTACCCACTAGATCCCTCAGGTCCTCTGGTAGTTGTCTCTTGGTTGTTCCTAGGGTCCGGTCTAAGACCCACGGCGAGGCCGCTTTTAGCCACTATGGCCCCAGCCTGTGGGTGTGGATATCTTTAAAAGAAAACTTAAAACACACCTGTTTAGCCTGGCTTTTATCTAGTGTGTGTTGATTTCGACTTGCAGTTTTACTGTTATTTTTTATTTCTTATTTTATTATTAGTTTTGTTATATTATATTTTATTTATTCATTTCTATGTTTCTATTTAAACTCATGTTCTTTTTTTTTTAACTTACTCTTATTCTCACTTATGTTCAGCACTTGGAGTTGCATTTTGATGCATGACTTGTGCTATATAAATAAAGTTTCATTCATTCATTCATTCATTCATATGTACGTAGGCCTATGGAATGTTTTAGAAATAGTAAATTGTAAACATGTTACCCATACATAAACATTACTATACGTGTAATAAATATCAAAAAACGAATTAAGACATAAAATGGGATGTGTCTCAGTACTCAAACTTAGTGCAGTTACATGGAAGTTAAAGCCTGGGGAAGCCTACTTGGGACGCCTTATACTTACTCTTGGCCAGAAACACCAGCATGTCCACTTTGTCTGGCTTCAGAAGAGACCTCTGGTGCGTAATGGTATTCCCTACTGTGCTAAACACTGTTTCTGGTGGAGTGCTTGTTGCACAAATGCATAAATACTTGTGGACAACGTTTGACAACAAGTGGAAAGCGGGTTTCGTTATTTTCCACCAATCTAAGGGGTCAATCAATCACAGCCTCTTGTTCATAAATAACCATCTCCACAGGAACGTTCTCCTCCGTGGTCTGGGGACTGGCAGCAGCACTGGCACCTGTCGCTCTCTTCTTCCCGAGGAGACTTCCCAGGGTTTTCTTTTTAGCGGGAGGCTAAGTGGCTCCCTCCTCCTGTGCTGCAATTGATGGATGGTATTTTCGCAAGTGGGAATATAAGTTGGAAGTATTCCCACCTTTTTCCATCACGTTCTTCATGCAATGCGTGCATGATGCCTCATATAGATTTTTTGGCCCCCCGCTATTGTCAGGTTTAAATCTAAAATGTTGCCATACCAGTGCAGTAGGGATGGGACGATATATCATAGTACGATAATTCGCGATGTAAAATCATGACAGTATACATCGTGGCATATAACGATGTGCATCGGACGTACACCCCGTGAGCTACATCAGTGATTCCCAACTTTTTTCATATCTAGGACCCTAATTTAGTCCACATTAGTGCCAGAGAGGTCAGAGAGGAAAATCTCATCAAATGGGGGTCCGTGCCCCATTTGATGAGATTTTCCTCTCTGACCCAAATCTGATTTGTTAGATATGATTTTGTCCAGAATTCCATGACTATCTGTATTGTAGGTAGAGAGATAACAGTGAAACTATGATCAAAATAATCGTCCTTCTACACTCTCTAATTGTGTTAACTTCTTGTAAATTAAATAAAGGTGAAGTTTAACAATCCATCAATTTGCTGGGGACCCCCTGGAACCCCCTCTAGGACCCCTGGTGATCCCCGGACCCCACGTTGAAAACCACTGAGCTACATTGTCTGCCGCTAACTGTAATCTGCCTGTCTCTGCCCCTCCTTCTGATTCTGCACCCATTACACAGTTTGACCAGCAGAGGGTACAAACACTTTGCAATGCAAAACCCCTGCCTCACAAACTCATTATGGATGTTCTGGATCGATATCTCGAGCAACAACAGTTACAGCAGCTCGGATGAGCCCAGACATCCGATCGAAATGCGAGAGACTGCGGTTACATGATCCATATTTTTTCATCCTGAATGAAATCATTCCGACTGAAGATTGCCCCGCAAGTCCGTATAAATACGGATCGCATGGTGTGCGCTTACATGCTCCACAGTATGTAATCACAATAAAAGTTTCTGACATGCGCAAAATAGCCTAGAGAATCTAACATGGGTTTATGTTTTTAAAAGGCGCTTGGCACCGTTATTGCTTTACTGTTGTTTTTCCTGATGAAGCAACAACTTTATCAGAACGTACGACTCCAAAAGTGTCAGAAACAGACGTTTTGTTTTGGGTGCACTACGTGATTGCCTACGTCAAGCCTGAGCGCCCCGTTGTTGATATCAACTGCAGCCTATTCCAACAAAAAGTGATTGGAATGAGTGTTTACATGACTAAATTTTATCCATTGACCGTATTATGAAAGGGTTATACCACCCCTCTCAAACAGAATGAAATTTCATTCAGAATGGGCCAGTTTATTCTGATTGAGCTGTGTAACAACGCATTATGTAATAACACCGCATTATGTAATAACTCGACAAAATGTAATACATTTTCACTTCATTATGCAATAACACCTGCATTTTGTAATAATCTGCTGCATTTTATAATACACAGCCTGAAAGCAATATGTCATAAATTTCCCCATAGTTTGTAATAAATTATTACATATTGCGGTGGTTATTACAAAATATGGGATTTGGGAAAATGCAATAATATGGTGCATTATGTAATAACCAATCAAAATGGACGTGTTCATTCATAAAAATCGTTATAACATTATAACAACAATGTTTATTTTATGCATTCTAGCATGAATCATATTGACTCAAAATTCATTTTAAAAAGATACTATTAGTTCAGTAGATTAGAATCTTTCATCAGTCCAAACTACATTAAGTGTCACTGTATTCCTTAGCTTAATAGAAACTGTACTTGAGAGTTCATAGAATTTAAGTAATTAAGTGAAAAACAACCACAGGCATATAGCCTAACAACACACTGATCTGCAGTGATTTCTAATATACAAACAGTTCAGTTTTAACTTGCAAAAACTACTTATCAAGTAGCCATGATAGAAAGAACCATAGATGGTTATTACATAATGCACTGTATTATTACATTTTCATCAAAAAAAAGTGCACATTTTCACTTCATTATGTAATAACACCCGCATTTTGTAATAACCACCGCAATATGTAATAATTTATTACAAAATGCTGGGAAATTTATTACATATTGTGTTCAGGCTGTGTATTACAAAATGCAGCAGATTATTACAAAATGCGGGTGTTATTACATAATGAAGTGAAAATGTATTACATTTTGTTGAGTTATTACATAATGCGGTGTTATTACATAATGCGTTGTTACATATGAGGAATTTATATTCTGATTGGGCTACTATTCTTCTTTACCATTTCAAGAAAAACATTGCTAAAAAGATTTATAGTTTTGTAAAATAAACGCAAAAGACAGAATTCTATTGTTTATTTTTGGTGTGTCGGCTCATGTAGACAAACTTGAAAAGAACAAAGGTAGCTCACACTCTGTTTCTTATTTTATTTTTCTTGTTGTTTTGGCACGGACGTTTCGACTGTCAACTCTTCCTCAGCGTGATTCAATCACATATGTGATTGAATCAATATGTCATAAATTTCCCCATAGTTTGTAATAAATTATTACATATTGCGGTGGTTATTACAAAATATGGGATTTGGGAAAATGCAATAATATGTCAGGGACCCACTGGTCCCTGACCCTATGCTACTGCCCTTCTCTCAGATCTATGCTGTATGCTGCTGTCATTCCAGTCGCTGTGCTTACCTTCATCCCTCCTCCACCCCATCACCACCAATGTCCAGGCTCTGGAGGAACTCCCCAGGGGGGCTTCCTAATTCCTACCTCTATCCTGGATGTACTCCTAACTTGACAAATGGGAGGAGTTCCTCCATGGAGCTTACGCCAAAGTTTACATCTTGTTTCATGTCATGAATAAACTTTTTCATTCAAGCATTCATCCTAGTCTCTCCTGATTGAAATCGGGTTAATATCGGAATACTGCAGCTCATGTAAATGTGCTCATTGAGAGGAGCCAATAAAAGTGTTCCAGGCACGATCAATTTACAAATTACAGGTATGGCAGATTCACACACGATTAAAATCCCCAACGATCACTGGATGACCCCAGGTAGTATTAGACCCACCCCACTAGGGCTAACCTAAATTTTAAGGGTCCGATCTTTCTGATGGTGCAACCAAAAGATGGTGCAACCCACCAAATGGAAATTTTGTTTTGCGTCTTTCCAGAATAACACAAGAATGGCGGTGACACAGTACACAACTCTTGAAGTTGCAATGGTTTGATGATAGCATACCTTTACCTGGTGCGTGGGCAAGTAAACTGGATTCATCCCCACAGTCTAACGAGTGAGTTACCTGTCATTCAGCTGAGGTGGTCATTAGCCTCGCCAAGTCATAAAAACAAAGTGTTTGTGGTTTGTGTGATGTGTTACTCTAGCATCCTATGGAGCAGCAACCATCCCAAAAATTGAAAGGTTTTCTAAGGTAAGAAATGTCTTAGAGTAAGCATCAAGAATGTAAACAAACTGAAATCAGTCCTTGACAAAAGTGCTTTTTACAGTCAATATATTCTTCAACTTCCTAAAGTTAAAAAGACCCCGCACTTCCCAATCAAAACAGAGAAGATTATTGGGGTAAACTTGGTAATAGATCTCATGAATCAATTTCAAGTAAATTTCCTTTCTGAATATGTGTCTAGGTTGCAGTTTGCACTGAAAGGAACAGAGGTTCAGCTGTAACCTTTAAGTTGAACTTGGTGAGAAGTGACATTTACAGTATATCCCTCATTGTCTCATATACATTACTTTGAGTGCACTGTGTGTGTGTGTGTGTGTGTGTGTGCTGGAGCATCAGTTAGATTTTCTACTGGGTACACTGTTAGCCATGAGAAAATGGACTGAGCCTGGCTATATCTTCTCCCTCCCCATCACACACAGACACACACACACACACACTCTCACTCCCCCCCCCCCCGCTTGCTTGCTTACTGCTGTTGCTCATGGAAAAGTCAAGATCGTGCTTCATCATCTCAATTTCCCCTGGCTGCCTCTGCTCTCAAAATCTCTATGTTGGGGAGAATAACATAGATTTATGGGTGGGGTGCTAACAATATCCTTAGTTATTGCTAGAAGCAAATGAATAAATCACCATGCCAAGATGCTACAGCTCCATTGCCTGGACTCGTAAGCACTGAGAGGGTGGGTGTGTGCGCATTTCTGTCTGCATGTGTGTGTGTGTGTGTTCTATTAATATTTGAGAATGTGTGTCTGTGTATGGCTTTGTGTGTTTGTGTGTGTGTGTGTGTGTGTGTGTGAGAGTGTGAGCACTAATTTGTGGCTCCACGCATGCATACACTTGTGTATTTGTGCATTTAATTTTACATGTGTCGTTAACCAAGTGTATCCTGCTTAAATCTTCCCTTGTTTGATTTATTTGGTCAATTGCAGTTGGTTTTCATTGGCCTGATCAGGCCGGTGAAATGCAGTCACTCATAAAACCCAACTGTCATAAACTAAATGTTATTCATTTCAGATAAACATGAAATTTTTACTGTACTTCCTTTATCAGGACAGGCATTAGGTTCGGCAGGACTGTTTGAAAGGGCATCCATTATAGATGGCCACCCTACTGGATCTATTGGGAACAGACACTACCTCACAAATAAAAGCAGCATAATTACCTCCGCCCTCCCCAGGGCTGTAGTCGAGACCACCTTGGTCGAGTCCAAGTCCAGATCGAGTCATTGGTGAATTGAGTCCGATTCAAGACCAAGACCAAGGGGGGTCGAGATGAGTCGAGACCAAGACCGCAAAACTACAAGTCCAATTCAAGACCAATACCATAGCAATGTGTTAGCCAAGGCTACCATTGTATTTATTGACTAAATTAGCATATTTTTGTTTATTGCCTAAAATAGAAGGGAGGTTTCTAAAGACATTTCAACAAAATTAGCATGTTTTGAGGACAAACTTAATTGTAGGCAGCTTGTTTATGTTCATAACATACAGTAGTTGCACCTTTACTTAACAAGTGGATTAATCTATTTCACAAAGGAAAAGAGACAGAGAAAGACAGAGCGAGAGCAGGAGTGGACATGGTGAGTATTTTTTTTTTTTTTAATCAAAACAAAGTCATTGGTTGGGTAGTTGGCATATCACCAATCAGCAGTCACTAAACCTTTCGGTGGGCGCATAACTTTATCAACTGTGAAAATTGTATCATTCGCTGCTGGTCACGTTCTTAGAAGAGATTATTCTTCTCGAGTTCGGTCTCGAGACCGAGACCAGACTCGGGTACTACAGCCCTGCAAGGAGGTTATGTTTTCGGTGCCGTTTCTTTGTTTGTCTGTTAGCAGGATTACGGAAAAACTACTGGCCCGATTTTCATGAAATTTTGTGGAAGGGTGTAGCATGGGCCAAGGAAGAACCCGTTAAATTTTGGAGCGGATCCGGATCCGACTCACAAACAAGCAATAATAGCACGAACCTTGGCGGAGGTCTGTGCTCTCCGAGTGCCCTTCTAGTTCACAGTGTGAATAATACGGTACTATGTAGTAGCACATTTACCCACATATTTACTAAGCCACACGCAAATCAGTATAACGCTCAAAAAAATTAACTGGCGTAACTGAGGTCAGCCGCAATTCAGCCACAGTTAGGCAATTAGAATACTGGAGGCGCTATATAAGTCTAGGATTTGCGCCTAGCCACTGTGATTTTAGCTAATAAACAAGCAGCACACTATGGTTGTGGTGCTGAACAGACATCTGTCCCTATCTGTCCCATCTATAAGACCAAGAGAATGTAGGGATTACACATCTTTATACTTACCATGCACACTCTTGGTCTCTGTTTGGCATAACCTCATGCACCCTGCTGTTAGTTATGAATGAATCGTGAGTTGAACCAGGGAATTTGACCACTACATTTGTGATGAGACATTCATTTCATGGACTAGCTGTGTTTTCTGTTTTTAAATGTGGTGATCGTCAGATGGTGGTATTATGAGTCCATGTGTTCCATCTGCTGACATTTGGGAATCCTGCTATGCAAAAGAAATCAACTTTGATTTAATCTGCTGCTTGTGGGAAACGGATATGTTGTCCTATTCACCACAGCGTTGTCTTTAGTCGGGTGAAGTTTCTTAGTCCACAAAACAGTCCTGGAGCTTCACAGCAAAACAGCATTGCAGCATTCTCCTAAACAACCGAAGTTGCTGGGGACCTATTCCTGGTGAACTATTCCTTTAAATACCACACGGTAACCATATTACCTACCGTTAAAGTTTGTAGGGCAGCAGAAGGCGAGTTACTGTTATCAAATCCCATTACTAACGCAGGCGAGTTTGGAGTAAATTGTAGAATGTTAAGTTTCACTTTTGTTTCCACATCAGGAGACTGTGGATTGAGTACAATGGGTGTCATGATTGATGACCAGCTAACCTTCAAGGAGCATGTGACTTCTGTTGCTCGGTCATGCCGATTTGCTCTATACAATATCAGGAAGATCAGACCCTACCTGTCTGAGCATGCAGCACAACTCCTGGTACAGGCTCTTGTAATATCACGCCTTGACTACTGCAACTCCTTACTGGCAGGGCTCCCGGCCTGTACTTTCAAACCTCTGCAGATGATCCAGAACGCGGCGGTGCGTCTGGTCTTCAACCAGCCCAAAAGAGCACATGTCACTCCGCTATTCATATCCCTCCACTGGCTCCCAGTTGCTGCCCGCATCAAGTTCAAGTCCTTGATGCTCGCCTACAAAACAATAACCAAAACGGCTCCGACCTACCTGAACTCCCTTATTCAGGTCTATGCTCCCTCCCGCTCACTACGTTCTGCCATGGAGCGGCGCCTGGTGTTGCCACCACAGCAAGGCCCTAAGTCTCTAGCCAGACTCTTCTCTTCTGTGGTTCCCCAGTGGTGGAACGAGTTGCCAAACTCCATTCGATCCGCAGAATCCCTCTCTATCCTTAAGAAAAGGCTAAAGACCCAGCTCTTTAGCGAATACCTCCTTTCATAAAAAAAAAAAAAAATTTTGATGCACTCTATGCATTACCTCATAGCACTGCCTTGTAGCACTCCCTCGTAGCACCTATGTCCTGTTGGACCAGAACTTAGCTTGTTGCACTGTCTCGTAGCACCTTTGTCCTGTTGGACCAGAACTTAGCTCTATAGCACTTACTCTCGTTGTTCTCTCCTATCTAGAAACTTGCTTGTGTTGTATGCAAATCTCATGTGTAAGTCGCTTTGGATAAAAGCGTCTGCCAAATGTGAAATTGTAAATTGTAAATTGTACAATGCTACTGATCTGCGTATCTCAAAATGACAAACATGATGTGATGCGCACATCAGAGGTCGATTTCTATACACTAGCTTGATTTTGTGCCTCTGTATGGGAAACACTGCATCTCACAGTCAAACCATTGACCGATTGGCCTGAATTTGCCATGTGATACCCTCAGCTGTGCGATGGGAAAAATAAGATTGCTTTCACTTCATGTTTAATACCATGCGCAATCCAGGGTGAAATCAGCAGTTTTTGCTTTAGTAAATCAGTCATTATAAGAGTCATTATAATTGTCCAGATGTCCAGATTTGGCCACTGTTACATTATATACTGTATTTATTACCTCTCACAACATCAAATGTCTAGTTTTTTCTCTACTGTCTACTGTTGCAAAACATTTGTTACGGTTTATTACTGGCTGAGATGGTCCTCCACGAAGAATTCTCCATGCCAATTGTGCATAAATGCGACAGGCATTTGTACGTAGCCAATGAAAATGCGGAGTCACCCCGAAGGCGGTCAAACGCACCTCAAAACATGCAAAACGTTTATGGTGCAAACATTTTGCACCGTAAAAAGACCGGTGCAAGCTTTGAATATCGCCCCGGTTGGGTGACTGACAGCCACCTGATCATGTGGCTGCCGAGCAACAACACAAAAACGTAGTAGGTTGCTCTGCTTTCCAGGCTTCAACAACAAAGGCAGTGTAGCGTGCCTTTGAGTTGTTCAGTCTTCCAAATGCGTCCTGTATGATCGGGCCCTTAAGGCTCAATTATGCTCAACGTTAAATACCTATACGGATACGGACGGAGCCTTCTGTCCGTACTCTGCGTTCATTTCGTCCGTATTTGTGCATGTTTTCTGAAAGCTTACGGATACGGACGAAACGGAGCAGTACCACCGCAGTACCACCGGAAATCGTGGGGGCAGTGTAGCCAATAGTTCAAGCGAGACCAGCGAGACACGACGAAGACATTTAAAAAATGGCGGAACTCTTTGAGGAGAGGTTGTGCGAGTTGGTGAGAAATTATAAACATATCTATGATTTCACCTACATTATACGTTATAAAGTACATTATAAGACCTCCTCCACCGTCGCCATGTGTTTGTGGTTTTTTTTTTGTCTTTTGACTCGCTACTGCCCTCTAGTGGATGTACTGCTTAACATCCATGCCAACGTAAAGGACGCATGGAAGTATGTGGGCAGTGACGGTTACATCGTTTAACGGACGTATTTATTTTCGTACGTAAAGGGAGCATAAATGAGCCTTAAGACTACACAAGTCTAGTAGTGAATACCTCTTGGGGCTGTGTTCCCATATACTCCAGATCATCCTCCAAAGGTACCAGAGAAGAAACACCAGCATTGGTTAACTTGACTTTTGTTTTAAATGATAAATGAGATGCATGATAGTGAGAAGGGACAACAAATGAGTTTGTCTGCCAAACCAGGTAAAATTCAGCCACTCTATCTTTAATTGTACCTCGACTATGTCATTCCACTAATCAGCCAACGGCAAAGGAAATTAAAACTAAAAGGATTTGACGGTGTTGATATTTGCCCTGATAAGCATTTGTCACACTGTCAAACCTAGATATCCAGAGGGAACAGTCACAGGTGCTCCTTTAATTATTTTGAGAGTTGTCCAGGTTCATCCTCCTCAGTTGATGTCATTCAATCTCCAGCCTTATTACTGCAATACGCAAACAATGTTTGCAGTGCCTCTCCTTTCTGTCTGAACTGTTAAGCACTGATGTTTTGGACATGGTAGCTTTGCACAGTGAGATCCTGGGCTAATTTCAGCGTAAATAAAAGGGCACAGCAACCCGCTTGTTAGCACAGAAAATAATTCCCCTGTTAATTATAGATTTTAGGGAGCAGTAATGTACTGTACTTGTCCACCATTTTTTACACAGTGGATAATGGATCAGATTTGTCCAAATTGGATTCTGCATGCTGATATTGCTGGCTGTGCTTTATCAATAATAATTATTTGGTTGCTATGCTAAATTGTGGCAACAAGGGCTGTAGTTACTGAGCTCTTGCTTTCTAATATTTTTATAAACACCTGTGGCCAATAAATTGCGCCTTGTGCAAGTGAATCGCTTTTTTGCCTCTAATTTTATGTCAAACATAATCACATCAAAAATGTATTTTTCACTTCTTGGAGTGTTCTTCTCTCTTTTGCCACAGCATTAACAGCATCCACAATTTCTTTCTCTGTACCGTCACTCCGCTACTCAAATTATTTTATAATTATTATAGAGTTTGAAAAGATTTTTTCTTCAGTCGTTTTGCCATGTCTCCACTGTATTGCCACACGAACCTTCAGTCAGCAGGCCTTTTGCTCTAAAGGAACATTTGACAAGTCCTATAGGGGCTGTGGGGCCGGCCTATGCGGCGGGGTAAGACCACCGGAAAGAATCTATGCTCCTTCTAAGAATCCTTCATGATCTCATAAAAATTGATTTCGTTTTGAAAGGAGGAATTGAGGGAGTTCACTCTCCGAAAAGTTATAGCGCTATACATATTTTTGTCCGGTGAGGCCGACAAAAGGTCTTTTAAGTTGTGGTTATCTTTGGAGAGGTAAGGCACACTTAATCGTATACTGGCTGACAGTGTCACCAGTGTGAGAGCCAATATCAATAAAAAAACTCAATACCAAGAAGTAATGCCGCTTGATTCTGTGTTTCCTTTAGGGGGGTAAAAATATCTTTCTATTTTACTTGATTTGATTCTTTTAATGCAATGCGTTTTGCTTATTCCTTTATATTAATTTTATCTTTTTCACTTTGTCTCGATGCTTTTAATGTTTTATGTAAAGCACTTTGAATTGCCTTGTTGCTGAAATGTGCTATATAAATAAACTTGCCTTGCCTTTTATGGAGTTACCAAGGTGTCTACGTATGCTAATCAGCATCAACAGGCACGCGCATCCAATTACAAACAAGTGGCATTCATCTTCAGATACACCTGGGATACGCCAAAATTGAGAATCTGCGCATGCTTCATGAATCCCACATTGGTTTTTCGTAGGGTTAGGGTTAGGGTTAGCGGGTTAGGGTTAGGGTTAGGGTTAGTTTCTTAATAATAATGATAATAATAATAATAATAAACTTTATTTGTATAGCACCTTTCATAGAAGAAATGCAGCTCAAAGTGCTTTACAACAAAGAAATTACATGCACCATGTGCTTCACATAAAACTTGATAATAATAGTGAAAATAAGATAAAGATGAGAATAGAATACATAGAATGCATCTTCACATGAAAAAAGACATGTAATGAGTATAAAAACAGGGATAGAATGCCATAATTAATGTAAAATAAGATGGAGAATAAAACCCACTTGATAATAATAGTAAAAATAAGATAAAAATTTGGAATGCATAACATAAGATGGAAAATAAAACCCACTGAATAATAATAATAAAAATAAAGTTAAAAAGTACATAAAATGCATAAAATCAATTAAAATACAACATTTTAAAAGAAGTGCAGCAGGGCATAAGTGCGAAGAAGAACAAAAGTAAGAAAAAGTTAAGAAAAGTTTCTTGAATGAGGCCCATTAAGAGTTAATTTAGGTCAAGGACATTTCAGCTGGATGGGTTCTAGTCTCCTTCCCATGAAGGGGAGAGGGAGGAGAGGTTGTACCACTTGTGCCCCGTACATGCGTTGGCATGTTATGTGGAACACAGCTATATGGAGGCGCACACAGCAGCTGTTTGTGTTCTATGGAGACAGAGTGGCTGGCAGTGACCCTCCAACAGCTATTAGTCCATGCTGCATAAACTCATTCAAAGATACATTTTCCAGGCTTGGTGTCCTGATCTCTGAAGAAAACAACTCAAAAACTATTGAGTTTTTAGTTATTATATTAGATAGCAAACTCATGCAAGCATCTCTACCCCTTGAGAAATTGGCATGCTTTAGGAAGGCCATGCACTCAATACAGCATTCATTATCACAAAACAGGAGCTTTCTCTATTAGGCCATATGAGAATTTGCTATGAGAATCATCTCTCAAGGGTGTTCTTTTGTATCCAGACCTCTGGAACTCTCAAAACCGGTCAATAAATTATGTGATTTAGTCATCTTAGATTAAGGATCCAAATCTGATCTGAATGGCAACTCATTCTTTTATAATGATCCCGATCGATGATGTCTGTTGCCCTTGATTTTTCACTGATGCACCTCCTTCAGTTGGTTTTGGGGGTTACTATACCTTGTACCACTGTGATTGCATGCATTTTGTGGGGAAACCAGTGTGCAAGGAAACAAATCGTATTTGCGATAATGAAGCTACAGTTAATATTATTAACATAGTTTCTTCATGTGTTCCTCTTGTTTTAATAGACTACTAAGACGTCTCACTCTGCTATTGGCTGGTCTCTGGCACCTTCTATAGCGGTGGTGACATCACCTGGCACCAAAAATCAGCCAATAGCAGAAGGCCAGTTCAGTTCCCTGCTTTTCACCATTAGATGTCAGGCGTCACACAGATTTGGGTTGGGGGTTTAGTCTTTAAGGAGATCATTGTAGCTCATAAAGCTATGAATGTCAATGTCTAATAGAGCAGTGGTTCTCAACATGGGGTCCGGGGACCACCAGGGGTCCTTGAAGGGGTTCCAGAGGGTCCCCAGCAAATTGATGGAATGTTAAACTTCAGCATTATTTTAATTACAAGAAGTTAACACAATTAGAGAATGCAGGAGAATTACTATTTTGATCATAGTTTAACTGGTATCTCTCTACAGATAGGACAAAATCATATCTAACTATAAAAATATTCTCAGAGTTGGGTCCAAGAGACAAAATTTCATCAAATGGGGGTCCGTGGCTCTAATGTGGACTAAATTAGGGGTCCTTAATATGAAAAAGGTTGAGAATCACTGTAATAGAGTGTCATTATTTTCATTCTCACTTAGAAAAACAGTGGGGAAAGAGCTTCCAAAAATGGCCCAAAATAAACAAAATAAAGAGATTGGAAGAACCTTAGATGCAAAAGCTAATCATTTAATCCACCTGAATAAACGCCAATAAACAAAAGTGCATAAAACAGTGAAAGATGAACACAGGATAGGCTTGTGTAATACATGCAGCTGTGCAACACATTTCAAGCTTAGTGCTCTTCCTCAGGCAGCATTCAAAGACCATGTAGGAGGTCCCTAGAAATAGGAAAGGGAGAGATAGTGATGATCTGATCTCAGATCACCTGAGAGTAAGGGAACAGCCCAGATATAATATAATGGAAAAGAAACAATATAAACAGACACCATGTTAGATAAGGTTCTTCTTGTTAGATATGATAGAAAAGTAATAATATACAAATTTGCTGAAAATCAAGCAACATGGATTAACTATTTCAAAAGAAACATGTTAGACAAGTTTTTCATTAAGGCCATAGATGCTTTTGCGGGCAATGGGGGGCCCTTCTATAAAGATGTCACGTAGTTGTAATATGTGCCAATGTTTGAGTAAGATTCTTTATATTTTCTTATATAGTTCCTCTTGCTGGAGCACAGGAGTCTAAGGTGTAAAAACTAGCTGATGGGTAGATTGTCCTTCAAAGATTTGATGACATGAGGATGACAGAAGAATGGTGTTACAGTATTTTTTCTTACAGAAACAGGCACTGATTTGTACCATGAGGTTACCTGATTACCATGGCCCTATGATTGGACCATCTTATTTCCTGTTCCCCTATATGAACAGGCCCCATCGTATTGTTTATTCACATACCTGACGAAGTTCACTTGACCGAAACGTTGTGTCATTTATTAAATTCTCGTGAAGTGAAGACAGTGTGCGGGAGTCTACTGATTTATACGTAGTCAACAAAAATAGCCATGTAAGTAAAACAAAGGGGGAAAATTAACTGCTACAGTGTGACTCCTGTCACATCTAAACTAGGGCTGAACAATTAATCGAAATTTTATCGAAATCGCAATAAGGCCTACTGCAATTTTCAAATCGCAGGAGGCACAATATTTGTTAAAGGTGAAATGTGTCAAAATACCATTTTAAATGAAATATTGTGGTGCTGCAGAGATGTCCTGGCCTACACATCATATTCTACAGACTTAAGAAAACATCTTTGTTTGGTGCAGATCCCCGCAAAAATCACACCATAATCATTTTAATACGTTTTTCAATGAAAATGAGTATAATGATATAAAAATGATCATTCCCTCTAATATCGCAAATCATATTGCAATTGCAATATCAGTCAAAATAATCGCAATTAGATATTTTTTCAAAATCGTTCAGCCCTAATCTAAACACCTCGGTTTCAAACATCTCTCTCATGTGTGTTGGGGCAGACTACTGAACACAAAGTAAACGAGAAGAGAGTGAAAACCGCCAACATCTGAACAATTCATTTCAATTTGTTTCACCCAAAGATATCATGCCTATTACTTAAATAATGGGTTTCACTACGTAGTAGTGAACCCCTACTAATTACAGTGCCTGAGAAAATGTGAATAAATTAAATAAATGAAGGGAATAGATATTACAATAATCAAGCATACATATACACATGCAAATACACATACACAGCAAAAGAATGGGTGTCCAGAAGTTCTTAAACAGCATATAATAATAATAATGGTAATAATAATAAGTTTATTTATATAGCACCTTTCAAGAACAGATGTCACAAAGTGCTTCACAATAATACAAAGAAAGCAAAATAATAAACAGAGCAGCAGACATTAAATGCAGACATCCAGCTAAAAACACAAGACATCACAAAAAGTCATCACAAATATCTGTACCATTGAAAATAATGAGCAGGGCCAGGCTAGTTTTGGGGAGGTGTTAGTACGATGTGGTTAAAGTGTTTCTAAAGGATTGCCAGATCTGATAAAATTTGCTGTCACACCCCCTGATAACAAAAATATTTTTTTTCCAGTTGAAGGTGCTGAATCACATATCTCATGAGGGAAGAATGTGTGCACAGGGCTTGTGCATGTTTCCAGCTAAATCGATCTACATGCTAAAAGCGTCTGTCAATGATATCTGACAATGACTGAGATATAACATGGCAATATGTTTGTAATCTAGGGCAGTGCCAAAACATATGAGTTAGTGATGCTGGTATCTGCCCACATCAGTCACATGAAGGATCTACATTATGAAACATTCTGCAGAGCTTTTTCTTAGATAAATGTAACCAATCACCTAGAACTGTAAGAATCCATGTATAACACAGACTGAACACCTGCATTTCTATCCAACGTCACTCAGTTATTTCCACTCCCAGGTCTTCTTGCCAGGCAGCTTTTAAGTGTTCTAGGGAGGTCTTAGTATTTAAGTACTATTTATAGTGTATATAATTAATGTGCATCCTTTGATAAATGAATTGGGTAAAAAGATAGATTACATTGCTAAACAATCTGGAGGATTAGGGAAGGATGTCATATTTTGTCTAACAAAAGAATAATTGTAAATATCTGAAAAAAAAAATGTGTGAAGCAGGTCAAATTTAACTTGCAACAGTTGAAATGATGTTAAGACTTTATCAATAAATAGGTCTTTGAAGGAATGTATGCCTTTTTTTGTACCATAAGTGAAAAGCAGTGTCTGAGAGAGATGGAGCAAAGAGTGACTGGCAGTGATGAGAGCCAAGAGTAAACCAGATTGCCATCCAAAATATTTCCTAATCTGGGACCAGATTTTAAGTGAGTAAGAGTCTGACTGTCTGAGTATAAAGTGTGCAATGGGTAGTGTAGAGAAGAACAGCACTGGGAAAAAGGAAGAGGAACAACATTCTTTTTCAATATATAGCCAGGCAGGTATCTGATCTTGTAGC
Organism: Centroberyx affinis; assembly: GCF_046629955.1. NCBI lineage: Eukaryota > Metazoa > Chordata > Actinopteri > Beryciformes > Berycidae > Centroberyx > Centroberyx affinis. The sequence continues at coordinate 165,849 of NW_027282435.1, read as the reverse complement.
CAGTGAGAGAGGGCAAGCAGATTATACTCCTAGTAATGGAGCTAGATATGGGTAGCCCTATTCCCCCCACTGACTTTGGCCTCTGTATGAAGTCCTTTGTTATTTGTGTGTCTTTTTGTTCCAGGTAAAGTGAGTTATGGGGAAAAAAAAGAAATGACTGGTTGCTCTATATTGTCAAACTGGGATCAAAAATGTGTCGGGTGCTCCTGGAAAACGGGGAAAAAAGAGTGCTACAAACAAAAGGACAATCCAGGCACTCCAAATATAAAAATATAACCACGAGGAAGAAAATATTTAAAAAGCCTTTATTGTGGTGGCTAAATCATTAAAAAAGCCAACATGTTTCAACCACTGTAGGTCTTCTTCGGGGCTTTAAACACAGACAACACGGGTGTGGCCTCACCTATATAATAGCAACAGCCAATGGGAGGCAGTCACATGACCCGGATAACAACATGACAGGTGAAACAAATTGAAAATAATGAAAAAAATATATGAATAAAACGAAATAACATGAGATGAGATTACACAGAAATATAACATACGGGAAATAGATACCCATATATAAGTTTTTCATAGGCTGTGAGGAAAAAAGGAGAGCCTATACAGACAACCTTCCACACATGGACAAGACAGACGGTATATGACATATGAAGGTAGTGTTATAGTTAATGAACTCACTAAGTTTATAAGTTGAAAGTGCCGGTTTGGTCAACCAAGTACCTTTTTTATCTTCTGGAAGATATGAATGCATGAGCCTGTCCCTCAGAGTGGGGGTGTGTCTAAAAGAAATAACAGGGGGTTGAGGGGAAACTTTACTCAAAAGAGTGTCTCTCTCTCAATGATGGCCCAGTTGCTTTTAACGATCCGTTTGATTTGTTCAGCATGTGTACTATATGTGGTGACAAAAAATGGACGAGACTGACGTGCAGGCTTGCGTCTGATGTTTTCTTGAAGAAGAGTGTCCCGCTCAAGTGAGGTATGGCTTTGCCTAAGTTCCTGAAGAGTTGAGTTTTGTTTGAGCAAATTTGCGCATGATTTAATGACAGTGAGCCAAATATTTAAATTGGTTTTAAACGGTGAAAGGAAGGCCCGTTGTTGGACTAGGGAATTAATGTCATGGAACTATGTATTAATGTAACTATATGATAGGATAGGATGGACATAACAGCAGATATTGACAATGAGGGTTTAGAGATATACAATAATAAATTGTCCGCATATAACAAGACGTTGTTTTTTTTCTCCCCTAATGACTCTAAGTATCCGAGGCTCAAAAAAAGGTTCAGTAGCCAGTGCAAAAAGGAGGGGAGAGAAAAGGCAACCTTGCCTGGTAGAGTGACTAAGTGGCAAATAATTGGATTTTAACCCATTTGTGTGCACAGAAGCCAAAGGCAAAGTGTGAAGTAATTTGACCCATGAGATGAAATCGGAAGCGAAACCAAACCTTGACAGGTCCAAGAAGAGATAATCCCACTCGACCCTGTCAAAAGCCTTCTCAGCGTCCGAACGAAATGAGCAGCTAAATTCTTGGGGATTAGTGCTAGGCGAGTAGATAATATTGAATAGTCCGCGAAGGCTGAAAAATAAAAGGCTATTTTTAATAAATCCTGTTTGATCCCAGAATATTAGCCTACTTCTGGGAGAATTCTCTCATGTTGGGTAGCTAAAATTTTAGCTACCCAACAGGACTAGCTAACAATTTTGTGTCCACGTCGAGACTGTATGCATCTGTACGAGTTGTCAACATGACAAAAAAACAGGGACTGCCCATTGTTGCGATATTCCGAAACCCCAATAGTCCGAAAAATGTCCACCCATTGGACCGAAAGCCCATTTGTCCGACAGCCCGTTATCCCGGAGGTGGTTGGGTTGAGGCATGGGGTCACTGAGGTTAGGGTTAGAGCAAGCTTACGGTCAAGGCTCATGTGTGCTTATGGCACCTAATGGGAACATGACAAAGGGTCCTATGTTCCCAGGGTCCTATGTTCCCCAGTTCTACATATGTGCTCTCCCTGGGTCCTATGTTCCCAGGGTCCTATGTTCCCAAGGTCCTATGTTACCAAGGTCCTATGTTCCCCAGCTCTATATAGCACATAATGGGAACCTGGAAAATATGTTCCCCAGCTCTGTATTCGCTTAATATGGTTAGTTAGGGTTAGGGTTAAACATAGGACCCTTTGTCATGTTCCCATTATGTGCCATATAAATCTGGGGAACATAGGACCCTGGGAACATAGATACGCTCCCACAACAACCATTAGTTATAGATATAGATATTTATATATTGGTCCTTTCGGAATTCACCGTGTGCCATACAGCAATCGTCAGAGAAATAAACAGACGACAACAGCACCACCACCCAACCGCAGCAACAGGACACCCCGACATTATATCATATCAAATCACATATCATCAGAGTGCTGTCCATATTGTAAGGTGCAGCATCCCCACACACAGGTTTAGTCATTTTTATTTCACAGTTTCTTCAGTAGCGCAATACTGGTGGGAACTGCAAGCCCAGTTGGTTCGGATATTACGCATGAAATATAGCATCTATTATAGTTCCTAAATAAAGTAAACTGTCTCTATTTGTATTATCTACTACTTCAGTACCCTCCCCATCAATACTTACGTTTGTGGGTGTTAATGCTAGTCCTGAAGTCAAAGATGATGCTGATAAGAAGAAGAGTTTTCTTGGTGTTCAAATAAAGAAAACTGGACTTGCACAAACCAACAAACCGATTTACCCAAACACAGTAGCTGGTTTCATCATCATCCTCAATCAAACCCATGATTGCTGTGTCGTCAGCAAATTTAATAGTAAAATTGTCAGATGTGTTGCTTCTACATTAATTTGTGTAGAAGGTAAATGAAACTGGAGAAATGGTGCCCCCTTGTGGAGCCCTCGTGTTAGTAATAATAGGAGAAGATGCCGCACCATTTACTCTGACACACTGTAACCAGTCAGTCAAAAAGGACTCTACCCATCTAATGATATTACTATTTAGTCCTAGCTGCAGTAATCGCTCCATCTTAATATGGGATCTGATAGTATTAAATGCCAACGAAAATCTACAAAAAGAACACAAGCATATTGTTTGGGCCAATCAAGATGACAATAAATATTATGCAGTATATACAAAAGAGCATCCTCCATGCTCCTCCCACTCCTATATGCAAATTGTAAGGGGTCAAGTTCATGTTGCAGTTCCCTAAGGACATGGTTTAAAATGATCCTCTCCAGGCTCTTCATCATAATCGATGTTAAAGCAACTGGTCAATAATAATTTAAAACAGACGGTATTAACATTTTTGGCACAGGCATTATGAGTGATGCTGTGGGAATATGGTGTGTATCAAGTGACATTTGAAAATGCTACACAGGGCTAAATTGTTCCCTACACTCCTTCAGAGCCCTACCTCTAATCATGTCAGGACCAGCTGCCATTCTTGGATTGATCCATTTAAAGGTTCTGCAAACCTCCTCAGCTGTTATGAGCAAGAGCTGGCCACAATCAAGTTGTTGTGAGTCGTCCTGTTCCTTGGCCGCCTGTGGTGTGTTGAAGGAATCTCTGATGCCGTTCAGGGAGATGGTGAGCTTGGCTGGGTAGTACAGGCTGTAGTCTTAGGGTGTTTTCACACCTATAGTTTGTTTGCTCTGGTCCGAATCAGTTGATGAGTTTGTAAACTTGGAGCGTTTTCCCCTTGGTTCAGTTTCTTTTCACATGGAGAAAAATCCAAGCGAACCAAAATGCATCACTACAAACCACGTGAGAACGTTCACTCCGCGTATTGGTCAGATGTGTCTGGGCGGGAGCAAGAAAGTCAATACAGGAAGAAGGTCCTGTGTTCTGGACTAGTGCACATTGCTATGCAACATGGAGCAACGGCAGAGTTAGCATTTGCTCATAACTGTTGTAATTATCTGGGCAATATACCAGGCAACACTGTACCAGCAGAATGCCCAATGCACTTCGAGGAAACGTCTTGAAAATGCTATACTGGCTATACCTGCTATACCTGCTGTACCTGCTATACCTGCTGTACCTGCTGTACCTGCTATACCTGCTGTACCTGCTGTACCTGCTATACCTGCTGTACCTGCTCTACCTCCTATACCTGGCTACAGGAGCCGTTTAGCTCAAACTTGCAGAGTAAATTGAGTACACCTGGTTGTTGGGTCAGATCGAGGTCGGATCACGTTCCCACCACAAACGAACCGCTCCAGAGTTTGTTCGGGACCGGACCGAGACCACCTCCTCTAAAGGATCTCGGTGCGGTTGTTTTGGTCCGCACCCGAGTGCGATGACTGTGTTCACACCTGCCCAAACGAATAGGCACCAAGAGGGAAAATGAACCCGAGTCCGATTTAACCGGACTAAAAGCGCAGGTGTGAAAACGCCCTTAGGGGTCTAACATGCTCTACGTAAGCAACACATGCAACAACGCAAAGCCCAACGCAAGGGACGTTTCTCGTGTCCTTGCAAAAAATATGTAATATGTAAAAATATGTAATGTGACGCAAACGTCTGCTGCAATATAATCAGACTGGGCCCAAGTAAAGCAATCTACGAGCATTTGCTTTGTAAGTAGACACACACACACACACACAAAGTGATACACACACACGTACACACATTCACACAAACCCATGCAGGCATTTCAGTGATGTAGACAGAGCTCTCTCTCTCTCTCTCTCTCTCTCTCACTCACACACACTCACACTCACACTCACACACACACACACACACACAGATGTGTGGAATGCTATTAGAGGTGTGTGTTTTCCTGAGGCATCTGCGGCATGCTGGTGACTGGTTTCTATTCCTGTACTGACTGTGTTGGTCAGGTTACTCCCATATGCTTAGTAGTTTGCAGAAGTCATTGAAAACATTGTGTATCTTCCTTGGTTACTGTGACTGGAAATGCTAGAGAGTGCTGAGCACACAGAAGCATCAAAGTCAATGAATCCCTTAACTTGTCCATCCAGGAATTTGTGATTTGGCAGTCATAATAATTAAAGCTGTACTGGCCAACATTTTTACAATGTGTGTAATAATACAGCCATCTTATCAGCCTAAATTAGGAAGTGGAGCTGCAACAGAGAAGAGAATACTTGCCAACCCCCCTGATTTTCCCAGAGGAATCCCAATTTTCATGGGCCTCTCCCGGTGTCTAATTTCTCCCGATTTTCTCCAATATTTTGATCAAATTTTAAAATATGCCCATTTACTATATTTGTTAGAAATAATAACACAAAAAATCCACAAAATACATTACACCAAAAATGCAGTCTCCATGGTTACATAACTTCCATGATTGTCAGTTCTCCCTTCCGACTGCTTCCATCTTCACTGAAAACACCATTAGGCAGACTACACTGCTTCTGTTTTGGCTGTGAGTCACTGAGAGAGTCCCATGTTCAGACCAATATCTCCTTTTCTGCCAGAGGCTTGTTTGATTCAGGCAAAACAGCGTCATGTGTAAGGTCTTGGTGAACTACAGATAGCAGTGTGAGATCCAGACGGGTCTTTACAGCTGCAGCTGCTCCTGTTTGCAGTCGATAATGAAGTTTAAAAAACGAAATGGCCACTCACTCTGAATATCAGGCATATCCTACCTTTATTCTGTCATCTTTGGTGCTCAGCGCTCATTGCTGTGGTGTTTTTGCACTTCACTTCCCAATGATCACTTGTAGGTCAAACAGTGTGACCAGTACTGTGACCTTTTTGTTCCATGTATTTTTTTGTTGATGAAGTTTGTTTTTCTGTAGGTGGCGCTCCTGTTTTTGTCTGTTCAGCCATGGCGGCTATCACTGCTCACGGTAACTACCCAGTTCTTCTTTCTTTTTTTTTCTTTTTTTGGTATAACACCCTCGATTCAGGATGCACAGAATTACTTTATTTTTTATTTTTTATTTTTTTATATATATATATTTTATTTTGCGGTTTAACAATAGACATACAGATGTGTAAGAAAAGAAAAAAGACATGACGATACAAGAAAAAATAAGAGAAAAAAATATATGTATAAATAAACAGAAAAAAACAAGAAAAGGGTGTAACATGGGCTGACATATCAAATTATGGATTATAAATAGGCATTTACAATTTGCAGATAAATAAAAAAACAATCTACGCACAGACATACTGGTATGTGTATATACAAAAATGTCATTGTGCTTTTCATGTCTCGTGCCCAAATATATCTAACGTGGTCAAGTACCATATAAAACTCTATAATCTTATACAACATAACATGTAATGCCCCACCAAATACCGAAATGCCATCTGACATATTCACATTTACTACCCAGTTCTTCTTAACTTAAACACATCACTTACCATCCACATCACTTCCGGTGTCAGAATTAGGACTTTTCCAAATACCTAATATTTACTGGGTACTGCATAACACAGTGAGATCCAAAAGTATTTGAATAACACTTTTTTTGTTTAGCTTTTAGCTCTGTTTTATTACTGTACACACATGAATTGATGTCCTAGTAAAAATTTGATTTGATGTCCTAGAATAAAGGTAGGATATGCCTGATATTAAGAGTGAATAGCCACGGCAGCAGCTGCTAAACAAAGTTGTTTTTAACTAAAGTCCTAGTCCCAGTCCCAGGTATACCTGACACCAGGTGTTTAAAACAGCTAATATAATGGCTTCCATGAACTTTATTCATATGAAAATGTTATGGATGATTACTTTAAATCTATCATATTTGGGACCTCCTCTTAAAATGATTTTACCTTGTAACAAACCATTAGAAGTTCCTCCAATTCTGTCAAGAAAGTTTTCCTGTATTGGAACCATGTACTTACTGTGTTCAAATCTCGTATGAACAAAGAATTAATGAATAACAAGGGAGCAACTAATTTATCCCATTATGCTCCAGTCATTACTTCCAGTGTCCTGTTCCCAGAAGGCCGGAGTGATGAACAGTCAGTGCAACACCACATTAAATCACTCAGCTCATTTTTAAAAGTGCTGTGGTGTTTGACCCTGGCACCTAAACCCCAGCCATGAATCGTACAGCAAAATTCTGTCTCTCTCTCTCTCTCTCTCTCTCTCTCTCTCTCTCTCTCTCTCTCTCTCTCTCTCTATCTCGCTCTCGCTGGAAAAGTACCCCTGTCAGAATTTAATTAACAAATGTGCAATGAGACAAAATACACCCAAACCCATAAAACCAAATGGCAAACAATAAGAAAATACAGCATGACATGTGGGTTGTATTTTCTCAGACATACTGTTAAATCAATATGTCATCAAGCATCCCTTGAAGGGGAAAGAGAATACACGTTTTCTGTTTTTCCTCACCCTGGCAGCTCCTATTGATTTCTTTTTGACATGTTTATTCAAGTATTGAAACTTAAAACTGAACAAGAGAAGGGAATGATGTGGAGAGAGAAAGAGGGAGAGAGGAAAGAAGCTAGACTATACTTCCAGTTCTTGAATAAAAACTCATAATAATTAATTAAAATTGTGAAATGCCAAATACATTTCATCTTAGCATTTACTGTAGTGTGTTTAATTAGAATATACAATAATTACAGCACAAAAAATGCAAACAACACATTCAATTTAATTTCATCTGTTAAACTATACACCTGTGCTCTGTGAATGCTCATCTAGCAGTTCATTGGTAATTCAAAATAACTGGAAAAAAAAAAACCCAAACAATAAGTCATATATATTTATATATATTACTTATAAGAGAGATGCTAATTTCTGTGATAATGGTGTTTACTGTAACTTGTCTCACATTGTTTTTTTGTTTTTTTTAAGTGAAGATGAACCTATGGGAAAGCTTAGATTATTAAAATGACTGCCTAGTGCCCTTCAAAATACTATGGTATTTTTTTTATGTAAAATACCCCTTAAAATAGAAGTGACAAAAAATGTCAAGAAAAGCCTATATAAATTATGAGCCATTTTGTTAAGATGCAGCAGGTCAAATTTGGTCCTCAAAGGTCCCATATTCTCCACTTTCCGGTGTTTTATTTTGTGTCTTGAGGTCCATTCAAAGCTGTGTGTGTGGTGTCATGTACCAAAAACACTCTCAATCCATTTCCAGCAGCTACAGGTAGGGAAAACTCTCCGGTAATAAACAATGACAACCACTCAACCGCTTTGAAAAAAACACTTTGTTAGTCTATTCTTTCTTACAAAAATGATAATGAGCGAACCTTTGTGACGCCACAAAGTTACGGAAGTCCAAGAGTTTAGAGGCTCGCTTTTCTAATATGGATTGTATGGATTTAGTTGGCGACCGTGCGTTTTGATACTTTCACCATGTTTAGATAGACCATCCAACCCCTTTATAATCAAAGCAAGAGGAGTCCTGTTTTACACCAAATTAATTATGGTTATTTTCAACATAGGCCTTATTTTCCTACTAAACTGGGTCAATTTCAATATGATCATCATTGCACTTGATATATACTGTACATCCTAATATAATTTCTAACTCCATGAATGGGAGGTATTTCACCATGGACTTGTTTGTAGCAATGGCATTGCAGACAGTCGATTTCTTTCTAGACCATTTTCATTAAAGAGGAAACATATTAGTGATGAAAAATGATTTTTTTTATGTAGCCTATGAAGTCTACCAATAAATGTGCCTGTTAAGTGAAATTACTAGTTTTAAAATGATGCATGAAAGTGTATCTCAGTGTGCTTTTACAACAAGCTTTTCCTATGACATCCCTATGATAGCCCTTTATCAGCCCTATAACGATTCCATAGCACTCTTACAACAGCGTGTTAACAGCCCAATATCAATCCTACAGCTGCTGCAGAGCAGTCCTTAATGGCCCTAAAACAGTTCAATAACAGTCCAATAAAAGCCATATAACAGCCCTGAAAGAATGCAAGAAAAATCCTAGACCAGCCCTAAAATAATTCTATAACAGTCCTTTCCCAGCCCTATAGAAGCACTATGGGTTCTGAACCAGCAAAAGTATCCATAGCACTGGGAAATGGGTACTGTCCCAGTCATATCAGCCAAATTTGAAAATTAAACTGTACATTGGTATGGTCCAACAGTACAAATCTAGGGATTGGAGCCAAAGGGGCATAAGTGCGATTTTGGGCGAATATGAGTATTATATATCAATTGAAAGGTCTCAGTGAGATCTTTTCAGTGCCAAAAGGACGCAACTGAAACAAAAACTGAAAGCCATAACAGTAAAAGTAGGGTTTTGTTTGCTGCCAAAAGGGCGTAACTGCACTCACACCCTTTGACACCAAGCAAAAGCCCACTTCTGACACTGAACAAGCATTGTGGGTAGAGGATTCTAACAGCACTTAGTTCAGCTCAAAATGCATGCTGATGTAAGTAATACTAGCATGGCAGCATGATCACATCATTTTTAATATCCTATTCATATCCTAATTAATATTCTAGGTTAATATTAGATGAATGTAAATATGTTAATATTCCCATGAAATACTTAGGCCTATAGATTCAAAATGTTATTTTATAATGTTAGGAGTGTGAACTGGTCAAGATGAGCTCTGATAGTCAGCTGAAGTTCTCCCTCAGTGTTATGAGGAGTTTTACAGGTCTGTGAATGTGTCCCAGGACACATCAATAAGTGATGTGTCCTGGGACACATACAAAAATGTATTATACTAGCAAAAGAAAGTTTAGAATCAAAAGTAGTTTCTTATGTCTATAGAGGTTTATTAAGAAGGTTTATTAAAAGTTTTTAACAGAAAAAATGTATCAATCAATTTGATATGTTCCATGTAGCCTACAATTTTAAAGGCCTTGGTGAAAGTTGCTGAGCATTACTTCAAGATAAAGATATTCATTCTGATCTTGTTTTATATTTCAGTTGATTGAATTGTAATTGCTAGATTTGTATTAAAAAGGAAAGTGTTTAATAATTGTTTACTTACAAACGCCCATATTCTGCATGGCTGTATTGGGACAATGTTTGTGCCAAAAAGGCGTATTTCACTCTTTTGCCATTTTAAAAAAAGTTAACAAATAAAATCTACTATAACGCACTTACGCCCCTTTGGCTCCAAGCCCTAGAAATAGTATAAAGTTCTCCTCTGTCATGTCTGTCAGCTGGGGAGTGCTGAATGTCATGGGGCATAGGAATATCATGTAGTAATGCAGAAACCCAGCAGGATTCCCTTATAACTGAAACACAGCGTCTTGCACATAAAGCAGCGAGACTTGTCGTGCTTGATCTGATATGGGTATCCATAACATATTCATTACATAAAACATGAATACTTCATCACACACTCATGAATGTTTTAATTTTGGAACTTTCATCACATATTTATGTAACAACTGTGTGTGTCATTCAGACATGGCAGATATGAGGGAATGAGTGTCAAAAAGGCATTGGCAATTTGTTATTGGCAAGATTTTGCAGAAACTGCTTGGTATTGACATCATTCCCACTAGATTTTTTTTTTTTTTCCTGACCGCATAAAGTGTGTACAACCTAATTGCTACTGTGCAGGAGTGCCCCATCACTGACAAAGAACACTGTTTCATCTCATCGACTTTTACTCAATTAGCATGTCACATGTTTGTATAGATCTGGTGAGTCAATTCAAGTCAAGTGTGCTTTTAACAAACAGGATTGTCAGAAAGTGCTTTACAGAAAACAAAGGACAAAACAGATACAAAAAAAACAAAAAAAACAAAAGCAGACCAAGTACATCACAAATTCCAAGAAACAGTGCCAGAGCTTGTGTGTGTGTGTGGGTAACACTTTACAATAAGGGTACATTAATTAAGGGTTAGTTAATGCTTAATAAGCATTAACTAACCCATAATTAACAGTTAACTAATGTGTCTGGTAATCATTTACTAATGGTGTTCATGTTAACTATGGTATTAATTTATACATTATTTAATAGTCATCTTTATAAACTATTAAATGTATAAATGAATACCTTAGTTAACATGAACACTATTATTATATTACACATTAGTTAACTGTTAATTAAGGGTTAGTTAATGCTTATTATGCATTAACTAACCCTTTTTAACATTAACTAACCATTATTAAGCATTAACTAACCATTATTTGCCATTAACTAACCCTTAACTTAGTGTACCCTTATTGTAAAGTGTTACAGTGTGTGTGTATATTGAGTCTGAGTTTAAATACTGACACAGTGTCTGATTCCCTGACAATGGTAGGAAGCTTATTCCAGAGGCGGGGGGTGCTATAGGAGAAGGCTCTACCCCCAGCTGATTTCTTTCTAATGGGTGGATTAGCAAGGAGTCCTGCATCCTGAGAGTGGCGAGTATGGGTGGGCTTATAGAGTAAGTAAATCAGTGATGTATTGAGGTGCAACGCAATATAACACCTTGTAAGATAGGAGTAGGACTTTATAATCAATATGTGCATTTAAAAAGAGCCAGTGAAAAGACACCAAGACTGAAGTAATATCCTCATGTTTTTCTGGTTTGCATAAGTACTTGGGTTGCTGAATTCTGAATAAGATGTATATTTATGGAGTCAGGGACTGGAGAGTTATGTATTTGCAGTATTTAATTCTGGAGGGGACAAACACATGGGTCAGTTTTTCTAGGGTGGTAAAAGAGAGGAAATGTGTGATCCTGGAGATATTTCTCATATGAAGACATGCTGTTTTGATGTGATTCTCAAAGGAAATAATAATAATCAAAGATAACACAAAGATTTTTGACTTTGAATTTAGAGAGGTCCGATAGATGCAATCTTTGCAGCTCAGATCCTAAAATGAGCATTTCAATTTATTGAATTTTTTTCAATCTGCATTAAGCAGGAGAAAGTTGTCACCTCTCGTTTAATTTATACAAAACAATGATGACAAACAATGATATCACTGTTAATGAAAATTGACGTTTACTCCAATATAAAATAATGTATAGAATTTATTATATGAGAGATAAAATTCATAAATATTATAGTAGCACATCAGACAATTGCTTCAAATGTAGAACTAAAGCTTCATTAACACATGCCTTCTGGGAGTGTTGTAAAGTTCAGAGGATATGGTCCGATATAGAACAATGGTTGTCAGAGGTACTTAAAGTAAAACTCATCAATTCATCTATTTATTTCATGATGTGACATACAAGGGTACAATGAGATACTCTTGGGGTTGGATTATCCTTTTTTCATCAATTTAAAAAACATTTACTTAGACATTGGAAATCTACCAAACCTCCAACACTACAACATTGGAAAAATGAAACGCTTTATTATTCAAATATAGAAAAGATAATAGCCATAGAAAATAACAAAATAGCACAATTTGAAGTTACATGGGATGGAATAATGAAGGCAGTAGCTAAGGGGCAACCATAGTTACAGTTGGTAACTGCTTAGGAGGTTGCTTTTGTTTTTGTTTTTTTGTTTTTTTTATTAGGTGTGCAGATTAAGAGATGAAAGTTATAGAAGAAGTAGAGTATTAATCAGGTGGATTTCATAAAAGAGGTGATAAAAATGAACAGATAATGTGTTAATTTGCAAAAGAGGCTATGTGAAAAGGTATTGGATAGCTGAGGTGTTAAAATGAATAGGTGGTATGATTTGGGAATATAGCAGATACGTAGGACTGAGCAAATAGGTTGATTTGTATGTTTTGATGTACGTCTAGTAATGTTGGGTTTTGTTTTGTATGGATGTTTTGTATTTATGTTAGGATGTTTTGTGTGTGATAATTGTATAAGATGTCATGTTTTGTGTCTATAAAGAAACGAAAATAAAATCATACAAAAAAAATTATTTATACAAAACAAGATTCAAGTTTATTTGGCAGAGTTGTATCACCATTTTTTTCAGTGGGAATAAGAGAGTACTGAGAACTGAACCCTGGGGATGCCAAAATAGACCTAGGGACTGGCAGATACAAAATAATTTGAGAGTTACGGAAGAGTATTAGAGCCATTGTAGATGAATTTTTTCCCACAGCACAGCCGAGGGCATCATGAGCCAAATTCAGGTCAGGCAGTCAGTCAGTCAGTAACGCTTAGTGAGATGATGCGCTTTGTCAGATGGCCTCTAGAGGGCGCAGACCAGCAGCATTGAACTCAATCCACAGAGTCTCCCAGTGTGAAAAGAAAATTGAAACTTAACATTCCACAGTCAGTAACGGGGATTTGCAGACAGTAACTCATCTTCCCAGCCCTACAAACTTTAACGGTAGGTGACGTCATCTTGTGGTATTTAAGTAACGTTTGTGGAATTAGGTAATTTAACCATGTTGCAGTGCTTCAATGCATAGACCTGAACACATGCGCCATGGGTCTGTACAGGATCTGTGCTTGTTTTTTTGTTTTTTTTTGCTGCAGTCAGGGGGAGGGTAATTTACTGAGACAAAAGCTCAGAAATTTGCGAGAAAAAAGCTCAGAAATTTGCGAGTAAAAAAGCTCAGAAATTTGCGAGAAAAAAGCTCAGAAATTTCTGAGATTAAAGTCAGAAATTCACAAGAAAAAAACAAAATTTCTCACTTTAATCTCAGAGTTTTTTCTCAGAATATTTACCCCCTCCCCCAGCTTTGGTACCAAAAAAAAATGGCCCTAATACTCTTCCGTAGAGAGCACTGTTGCAGATGGCAAGAGAGAAATCCATCCTAAAAAACTGAAACGCTGTTAAAAAAAAATAAACAGCTATTGGTGATATTGCCTTGCAAACCTTGCATTTCTGGGCCCATTTTGTTTGGTGGTGTGCTTTTAGTTGCGAAGAGCAGCTAGTGTAAGTCACTCTGTCAGTTGGTCTGTCAGTTGGTCTGTCAGTTGGTCTGTCAGTTCCCCTGCAAAACCCCACTGCATATGGAACCATGGGATATAGAGACACAATAACTTTAAGTTCCTCAAGCAGCCACACTGGTGCTTTTGCTCTCTTTATAGGGCAGTGGACTGTTTGTGTAGGTTATGTAATTGTATTTGTGTGTGTGTGTGTGTGTGTGTGTTCATCTGTGCAAGTGTATATGTGGATGTTTGTATGTAAAATGTATGTGAATTTATATAATGTATGTTGTGTGGTTTTAAGTGCTAAAGGTTGTTTTTATACCACTTATGCATTGTATACTATTGTATATATTTGTTCATATTTTTTTATTTTTCAAATTGCACAAATAAACACATTTCTTATGATTCAAATATAGTTCGACTCTTGAACCCGGCAAGCTCACGCCTCTTGTCTGGAGATTGTCAGAAGGCATTCTGGGAAATGTAGGAAATCACAGTAGACAACAAGTAGACGAGGCAGGTTGAGGGAAAGTGGGTACTCCAAAACAGTGGACTGGCTCCATAGAGGTTTATGTGTGTGTGTGTGTGTGTGTGTATGAGTGATCATCACCTGCCCAGCACCTGTTCATTCCATAATTCACTCCTTTCCAACACTGCAATCAACATCTGTATCCTACTGTTATCCACTCTCACCCCGGACTCAACTCTTTTTGACAGATAATTTCGCCTTTGTCTCATTTTTCTGTCACTATGTATTATTTGTATGTCTGAACAATTTTTATGTTTCTGCTATTCATATGTCTGTTTTCTGTCACTTTGCACTGTGTTTTATGTCACTTTATGTTCGTTAAGAGTCCATCTTTCTGCCAACTCCTTCTGTACTTCAATTTTTTGTACTGTACTTTTTCATATGCTGAGCTGACGATGACAGACTGATTTTGTTGTGCATAAATTTGCGACCTAACAAATTATGCTGGTGCTGTCGGAAACAGTGTGCATGAACGGGGTCAATATGACAGGGAGAGTTGTCATTTTGTACAATCCCCAAGTTGCCGAGATATGAAGTTTATGGGCAGAGAGCATGGAAACTTTGTCAACAACTGATGGTAAAAGTGATGCTTTTTATTATATTTTAAATCAATCATTTTTAAAGATTCTAAAAATTAGGCTTTGTTCTCTTGTGAGAAGTGGGATGGTGGATGGAGTATCTATTGGTCAGTTTGGGTCAAATTTCAAACTTCCAATTTTTTTTTTTTTTTTTTCCTAGTCCGCCACTGCCTGGAATGCACTGAACATTGCAAATGTATGATATCTAACAGTGTAAGTGTATCCGAGGGGGGGTTTTCCTTTAAGTGAACCAGGATTGATTCAAAGCCCTCATCCTTGGTTAATAGCAGGTCATTTGTTACTTTGATTAAAGCTGTCTCAGTGCTGTGCTGAGGTCTGAAGCCAGATTGCAGGAGATCACAGATATTGTTTTAATTGAGAAAGTGTGTGAGCTGCTGGATTACAACTTTTCCCAGTATTTTTGAGAGGATTGGACGATTGGTGTGTAATTTTTTGAAATCTTCAGGGTCAATAGTGGCTGGATATCTGCGACTTTGAATACATCTGGAACAATCCTAGAAGAGAGAGAACCATTTACAACATTCAGTAGAGATGGACCAAGGGTAGGTAGCAGTCAGTAGCACCAGAAATCTGAGGTGATGTTTTCTATTTTTTCATTAAAACATGATAAAATCTAAGAAAAGGTGACATTTGCAATGCTGCTGAGAGGGAATCTAGAGTTATTTTTGTTTGCTTCAATCCAGTTAGAGAGGTAAGTAAACCTGGCTACAACTAAAGGTGGTTTGTATCAGGTAAAATGGTCAATGGACTTGGTCTATCATCCCCTGATGAATGATGATGAATGATGAATAGGCATAGAGGGTCATTCCTATGCTGAAATGCGGAAAAGTATAGAGGTTCTTTCCTGTACTGGAGTACAACAAAATAATATTTATATTTTTATTATTATCCTTAACTATTTTATCTTTATTTCATTTTTTTAAGGTGATTTTACTGGACAAGTTATGTCTTTTTTGTGTTTTATTTGAATCACAGTGAATTTGCCTCGTGTATGAAATGTGCTATATAAATAAAGGGTAATGCTTTATTTTACAGCACGGTAATTACAGAGTGAATACTTCGTAATTATGGGGTACTAATTAAATAGCAATACTGTAGTTACAGGGTAACAAAACAAGAAGTCCGGGAATTAAGGGGTAACAATTTTGTAATTCTGAGAGACTTATAAGGTAGTTATAGTGTAACTATTTTCATAATTACCACATACTTAAAAAACAATTACACGGTACAGTAGGGGGGGACAAAACAAATGTTATCAGTGCCTGTTCCCTGTAGTTATGGAGTAAGAACAAGGTGTGCAGGCTGTAAAATAAAGCAGTGCTTGTTCACAGTAGTTATAGGGTAAGTAGTACAAGGTTGCCCCACAGTAAATACAGTTTGACAGAAAATCATATACGTCCACCCTGAAGTGTGTTGCAGCCACCTGATTGTGTTTACATGGCCTGAAGGTTAAGTGGCTAAATATGTTGCAATATTTGGGGAATATGCCTATTCAGTATAAATGGATATTAGCATACCAAATCCTTTTTTTTTTTTTTTTTTTTTTTTTTTTACTTGAACTTTTATTGGTTTTTCCAACAAATAAAAAAAAAGTATATAAGCATATTTCACCTACATACCAACACAGATACCTGTACAAGGTGAAAGAAAATATAAGAAACAATAGAAAAAAAAAGTAAAAAATTAAAATAACATAAAATAAAAATAAATAATTAAATAAAAAATTAGAGGGATTATGTGTAGTTTAGTGAGACGAGGGTCTAGAGGATAAACTAAACAAAATAAAGTGTAGTTCAAGCCCTCTCTCCAATAGAGTAGTAAACAAAGGAAACATGGACCATTTATGTTGCTTTGGGAGTATGTCTCAAGATTCTGGGAAAGGAACGATGTCCATTATGACCTAGCATACCAAATCCTTACTAGGCCTATCTGCAGTACCTAAAAGGTTCCTTTTACGTTGCATTTTTTCCTAAACTGCACAGTTTAACGAAATTGAGGGAACAAAGTGTATCTCGTGCGCACGAATGAACTAAAACCTGCGCACGTTACAGTAAATCGTGGACTCCATATAACTTTTTTTCTCTCCCAATGACCACTCCCGGGCTCCTTATATAGGATCCTTTGGGAATCTTTGTATTTGTTGTTGTCTCTCCCAAAAAGGTCCTGTGCTGCTCCATTAAGAATCAAGAAGTATAGGTACATGGCGAGTGGTACTGTGGCTCCCTGTAGCATGTACTTTGATAATTTATAGAAGCCATTTGTCTCAGTGCATAGGCTTGAAAGGGGAGAAAAGGCACCTAGCCGGACTTGTTCAATGAGCTTTGATGGAAACTCGAAGTGGGAGGAACCAGTACGTACTGCTGCAGCCTCGAGATAGAACTTAATCTATGTGAGCAATATTACAGCTTGCAAGCAGAAATCCATATTTGAGCGCACGCACAACCTAAAGGAGCGAGCGAAGTTCATTCCCCAGACACTCGGTGAGCTCTCCAAGCTTCTTTTTTTTCTGCACTCGTTTCATTTAGTTTAGACAGGCGGGGCGGGATCCATAAACTTCATCATTTACGGTTAAGTCCCCGCCCTTGTCTGAGACTGCAATATCGCACACAAAGTTCCTTCACAAAGTTCCTTCTGGCATGAGAGCTGTCACCTGCACTAGCGACACTGTCATTGCCTCGCACGAGTTCTCTTATCGTGGGGTTTTGTCATGGAAATGCCACCATAACTGCGATGCTTCCTGATGAAGTAAAACCAGTGCACACACCATGTAACCGCAATGTGGTGATTTCTAGACCTCTGTTGCTCTGTTGCCCGTTATTCTCTTCCACCCTTTCTCTCTCTTTCTACCGCATACTGCAGAAATGTATTAAAAAAAAACATAAAAATCAATTTAATTTTGCAGCCAACTTTGAGTTTGACAGTCTCAGAATGCCTTTGTCCTTACTTTCCAGCACCTCAGGTAATTTTGGAAGCCAGCGTTCAGAGCAGCTGGCAGCTGTTGAGTCTCCTCCAAGAAACTTTGTGGCAAAAAAGATATTTGACTCCCCTCAGGCCCACCGTCAGCAGCACATTCAACAATAAAGGAGCCAAATAATTACTGTGCCTGAGGAGGTGATGTGTCTTCAGCCCCCAAAGGTGCTCCGCACAGATTTGACTGCCTACAGGCCTGTGGTACAGGGGGAGTGCTGATGGGAGAGAACGATGGAGGGAGAGAGTTAGCGATGGAAAGTACTGAAGAAAAAAACAAGAACGATTTTAGAAGCAAGGAGGTTAGGGTAAAGGTGAGAGAGGAAAGACACACAGCAAATGCAGTGTTAAAAAGTTGTTGTTGTTTTTTTTTTCAGTGACAATTATTCTGAGTTGACAATTGTTTGGAGAGTTGTGGTGTCTAGGTGTATGTGTCTGGTCAAAACTATCTAAAAGTGTTAAATCAACTCTGGGTGGGTGTGTAACCGGAAGGCACCGGAACGACTTTGCAGGAGTGAATTCGATGACAGAACGCGCTTTCCGGTCATAGGTGGATTATGAGACAAAGGGCCCCTGGGCACAGATACCTACAAAGCCCCCCCCGCACTACCACCAAGTACAGGCATGTATACGCAGAGGCAATCGCACAATATCACCTGAATCTAAACTCAGGATTTACAGCTCAGAATTTACACAAAGCCAACAGCATGTTAGAAAAACACTTATCTGAATATAATTTTGGAATACGTTTAAGTCACTTCTAACAACTGAATGCCCTCATTGCGTGTGTAATATTGCTATGCCTATTATCTTTTTTTTTTGTTATTGCACTTATGGGAGAGAAAACTATCAATTACAAAGGAATTACAAGTTGCAAACACATATTATTCTAGGCCTAAAAAACATATTTTACAGTGCAAAATGCCTTTGATTGCCTGCAATGCCCCCAAAATCTACTGTATGGCCACACAGTAGCTGCATGGTATATGACTCAGTGGGTCCTATTCTGACAGATCAGGAGTGGAAACAGCATTTTTGGCGTCTTCGTAAACCATGACTTTACATTACAAGGCCTTTTATTGCTAAAGCGCTATGGATAAACTGAGGGGAACACTCACTGGGACAGTGCCATGGTGACACCTTCAAAACAAATATTTAGGTTATTATAGGGCAAATTTTGGGGCTTTGGTGTTGATATAAATGACTAAGCCCTTCGACTGCGAGGCCGTAAATGTAAAGTTAGTGACAGCATCATCATGTATCAGGCTCTGGCTTAGGGGCCCCCTGAGCTCTTGGGCCCCTGGGCCTGTGCCCGGTTGGCCCGTTCATTGAAAAAATAAATACAGAGCAGTACCGGTGGGTGTACTATGTATTGGGCGCTTAAACAACTGGTTTGGTTGGGAAGCATTTCTTCAACAAGGTACCTCATGACACCTTCCATAAGGCCCTTATGCTTGTTGCTGTATTTCGTTCCATGAGCAAATGCCTCAGCTACAGCTAAAGGAAAAGAGAACAGTAAAAAAGAGGAGGGCTTTTGGCTAATGAGAAAACACTTGGAAAAAAAAGTGAAAGTGTTTTTATGATTCATTTATGTGTCAAAATACCATTTTAAATGAAATATTGTGGTGCTGCAGAGATGTCCTGGCCTACACATCATATTCTACAGATGTAAGAAAACATCTTTGTTTGGTACAGATCCCCGCAAAAATCACACCATAATAATTTTAATACGTTTTTCAGTGAAAATGAGAATAATGATGTAAAAATGATCATTCCCTCTAATATCGCAAATCATATCGCAATTGCAATATCAGTCAAAATAATCGCAATTAGATATTTTTTCAAAATCGTTCAGCCCTACAAGCAGGTACATTCAGTCCATGGGCAAGTACTGTTATTCTACACACATGGACATGATCCTCAAATTAACATTCATTGCCAATTCCATAATTAATTGCCCATGTGTGCAAGGACAATTAATTATGGAATTGGGAGCGAATGTAAATTTGAGGATCATGTCCCTAATCAGTAATAATATTTGTGGACATAATTAACATTTAAATTACTGTATGGGTTTTAATATTGGAAATGAATAGAAAAAATAAAGACGTATATCACCCATACCGTAAATCCCTTTAACTCTGAAACCCATGATTAAGATCCAGAGGTATTTTTCGAATATAAAGTTCTGTTTGTATGTTGTGGAGCTAAAATCCACACAGTTGTCTGCATGTATCTGTTCTTCGTCAGTTAGCATAGTTTTCACATGTCACGCATGCTAGTTCTGGTCTGTAAGGAATGCCAAAGCATGGGCGAGACCAGCGGCTCATTTGTAACACATGCACATACCTTTTTGACCCTCCAGGGGTCAGTGTGCCATTACGTACGGGCCTCCCCAAAAAGCATGCGCCGTATTGGCCAATGCTCTGTGTTCAGTCAGATGTCAATCAATTATATTCTAAATCAGATTAGGGTTGTATAGTATTTTTACAACTTCCATCAATCAAATTCGCTAACTATGTAGGTGTAATCAATGTACTTGCCAACAAGGAAGTACATGAATGCGCCAACTGGTACATCCGGTAAGTTTTAATAACATCATTATGTTTTATACATTATCTGATCACATCCTTGGTATGAAATCAACGTAAAAACAGTTGCTTGACTGAAATATTGTTGATTTGCCATGAAAATTATTTGTTTAATGCTGTTTTTTAGCCGTGTTACAACCGTAGCTCACGCTGTTACAACTGAGACTCACATGCGCTTTAACATCGGACAGCGTCCACTTTCGGTTTAATTCCTCACGACTTGTTTTCTCTACTGAAAAACTTTAAGTGGTTTATGATAGCAGACACATGTAGGTCGTTTGCCTGAAAATATTACATAATGTAGGTAAAAAAAAAAACTTTGAGTAATAGAGTGAAAAGTGAAAAATGTTACAAATATGGCGACTCTCCCCTACTGAAGAACTGGTCCCCACTGACTTCAGTTGTTTTGGAGAAGGCTGCTATGGGGTTGTGCCGGCAGCCTCCCTGTGTGTTATATGGACAAACTTCACCTGTGTTTCAACTGGCATGAGGGGGAGGAGATGATGACAGAATTTTCATTTTTGGGTGAACTATTCCTTTAATGTGTCCTATGAGGTTTGGGCTCGTACCTGTGGTTTTCAGTCTGACCTCATGGTTTCTATGTCCTCACAAGACTGCTAGCGTTGTCAAACCCTCATGAAACATTCAACATACCTAGAGAATCCATATGGTGTTACTTGTCAGATTCCATATAGAGAGGATTTGTCATGCCATTTTTCAAAAGTTGTGCATGCCAAAATGTATCCAGACGATAAAAACAATGCCACATCAAATATCAAAAGTACCTATCATGATTCAAAAATACTCTATAAGCATTCCTGAAACTATTGAAAAATCTTATGAGTTTTTGGGCAAAAGTTTCCATTTTTTGTTTTGTTTTTTTCTTTTGCCAAATTATTCCATCTTACAAAAGCAAGGAATATCTAGCTCACCATAATTATTAATTATTAATTGCTAATAACCAAACCTGCCCCTATCAAAGCCCAACATCCGGTAGGGGTATCTCAAAAACGAAAGCCCTTTTTGACAGTTAGTCACTAGGCTATAAATAAATTGGGTATTTCTTACATTAGAAGACCTTTTGTGGTTTTTCGGCCATTTTTCATAGCCTGGATATTTGGCATTAGACTGCAAAGCTTTTATAGGCTACCATCACTTAAAGACTACAATAATAAAATGCATTTTGATTACCTCTATAGCCTATACTTCTACATATTTCTGTGTCATGATGTGGTTGAATATTATTTCTGGCCTACATGATTCAAGTAACGTTTTAATAAAGTCATTCTTTTACACATTCATAATAAGTTCTTTTTGTTTTTTTGTTCGGCAATTGGGAAAACTACAACGTCACGTCCATATTGCAATGAATTGTGGGTAATTAAATCAGTGAAGTCTGGGGAAGTCTGCACCCCAAGCGGACTCTCTGGAGGTCTGCAGAAAGTCCGCTTGAGGCCCCTTGTGGACTGGACGGATTGTGGATTTGGAGTCCTCAGCACTCGCAGACTCCCCGGGAACGCGCATTTGGATTCAGCTACTGAATCACCCGCTTAGAGACCACAGAATCTCACGGTCACAAAATGCAGAAGTGAGAAAAGAGGAATATCTAGCTCACCAGTTCCACGGAAGAAGTGGTAAGGCTTGCAATAAGTTCCTGGGGATGGCTCAACTTTAGCCACACCACACATGGGGCCTCATGCCAGAACATTTTCGTATTCTCATCTTCAATTTCTCATACTTTTTTCGTGAGGTGGACTCGAATTCCACCTGTTCTAAAATGAACGCGCGTTCACGAGAATTGTGAATTTGCATAACTGACGCCCCAATAATGCCATATAAGGTTAGGGGTCTGGCCCACATGTCGGGAAGCTTCATTCATAAAACTGACAGGAAGACTAATAGTCCAGTCAATCTAACTCAAAAAAGGGCCCAACCCAGGAGAAATTGCAATAGTAATGTTTCATAGTTTTTATTGGTCCTAATACCCTCCTGCATCATATATTAAAAGTATACCTTCATGGATTTAGTGGAACATAATTTTTTCAAGGTCACGCGGTCTGGGTAAAATGGTGTTAATATTGGAGGGTCTATGTACACCCATCCAACATATTTGGTGTCTTTTCCTAGGTTTTGGGGTCAATCTTTCCAATAAAACACTTTTTCAGAGGATATTCTGATGTCTTATACCTTAACACCCAATTTTCTTGCCAAATTTTCCACTTACAGTTTGTGCCACACTGCTCCTATGGGTTTATCCGCATCTACACTGGGTATAAATTGTTCCTATGATTTGTCCCCCCCAATATATCACTGTAAACACAACTATGTAATTTCAATAGTATTAATAATACGCAATGAAAGCACTTGGGTGTTCACCTGAATAATAAACTGGACAGGATGGACAATACAAATGCACTTTACAAGAAAGGCCAGAGCAGACTGTATCTGCTGAGGATACTTAGGTCTTTTGGAGTGCAGGGGGCACTCCTGAGGACCTTCTTTGACTGTGTGGTGGCATCAGCCATCTTCTATGGAGTGGTCTCCTGGGGCAGCAGCATCTCGACTGATAGGAAGAGACTTAACAGACTGGTTAAGAAACAGACAAAGACAAACAAACAGACAAAATGGGCGTATACGTTGGCTCAGTTCTTGAGTTCAAGTATATTCTCTGTCAGTCAATATGGAGAAGGTATCAGTGGCGGCTGGCAGAGCATCCATGGTTGTGGAGTTCGCTAGATTGGTATTGGTGGCGACGAGCGGGCTGTCCATGGCCGAGGTCCTACATTGTTGCAGCTCCACCTCGGTGGGGTTGATGACGATGTGAATTCTGCTTCTGAATGTCAAAGTGAAGAAATGCAATAAAGCGCGGGTAACGGTGGAAGTAACTATGCCCCTTTTAAAATCAACATCTTCGTCTGCCATGTTTCACAGCTTCAGAGTGTACCATCAGGTTCAGGAATGGATGGGAAACTCGCTACCACCGGAGGAATGGGGCTGGAGGATCCAAGACTCATGCCTCATTCCCATCCATTCCGACCAGGACCCTGCTCCTCAATCCTTGTTGGAGCTTGTGCGCTGCAATTGTCAGGTTGCGTCAAGGACTTGATTGCTCCCTAGCCTGTTCAGAGTGCAGAGGTGTGTGCGCGAATATGTCGGCACAACATTTAGATGAGGACATGGTGTGAAGATTACATGTAGGCCTACAGTCAAGGCATGTTTCAAGCTTGATCTCATTTAAGGTTTCAATCTGTGTGCTGATATGCATCATGGTTTTCATGGAAAAACATATTACTAAGACAAATTTGTATGTGCAGAAAATTCAGTGATAATAAATGGTTTATCACCTAATGTGATTGACTTTGTTTGATGACTTTGGTCATTTTGGGGTAAGGGTACCCCCAAAGTGCACATATACATTCAGAACAGGTCATATCTGATGGTTGTATGTGAAAGAACACCCTAGAAAACCAATGTATAGACATAAATTATATGAAAATAGCATGTTCAGAAGCAGAGATACGCACTTCTTTGTGGGACACTGTGACATGAAGGCCCCATATTTTGACCCCTGAATTTACATTGATCCACTAAGTATATAATGGTATACTTTTAATATGTTATTTGGATGTCCCTAGGGATCACATAAAACCTTGAATGATTCCTATTGCAATTTTCCCTGGGTCAAATCACAGATTGACTGGACTATAAGGAGAAGTCTACCAGCTCTGAGATTGAAGTCCTACTATCAGAAATAAGTCACCCAAAGCATATAATATTTAATATAATTCAATAGTGGAATCAAAGGCCCTGCTAAAGCCAAGGAATGGGAAAAAATAACTTATGCTGTTAATGCAGTGTTGTCTGTGCGTTCCCTTGCGATAAACAACTACAGTATTCCTATACATTTCAGATGAATACTAAATAAATATCACAACAAAGCTATAATTCCCTATAGGAATATTATAGTGATACTAGGCTACAGAAGACAAAAATACCATTACAAAAGGTCACTATAAACTCACTATTGAGTACCACAGACACTCTAAGTCCCTATCGGAGTATTATAGGAATATTATAGGACTGTATAGTGATTTGTCGTTAGGGCACTGTCACAGAAATAAAAAAAAAAGAAATGGCTTGATATGAAATTAGATGCAAAAAGCAAAGCGATCCATGACTGCAACAGGAGGGCCAGGAGGAATTCACTTGCACTTACCCACATTAACGTTATCAACTGGAGTAAAATAGCCTAGAAATCAGATTTATCTCCCTCTATAATGTATTTCCCCCAATACAATCTAACCTTGCCTTTGTCTCATCTGAGTGTTTGTCAAATAAACTGGCAAATTATTAGTGTTTTTTGTTTTGTCTTTGTATGGAGCGCACTTATAGGTTCTTGCATGAGGCCCATTATGTCGATCTGAAAAAAAATAAAAATAAAAGAAATTGAAATGGGTACTATCTAGGCAGAGTTCTTGTGTATGTCATGTCCTTCTGTGACCCTTCGTACTGAGGCCACAACCCCCCCCCACCCCCCACCCCCACCCCCCCCACCCCCCCACACACACACACACACACACTTGCACAGAAGCCTATTCAAAGACGTCATCAGAGTGACACCACACATCAGGATGTGTCATATAGTTGTACACCCCCCATACACCCACACCATTACATGCCTGTCTGTGTGTGTGTGTGTGTGTGTGTGTATGTGTGTTTGTGCATGTTTGGACAAGCTACTGAGAAAACATCTTTGGAATGTTTTTGAATGCTGTTATTTTTTATTTTTTATATCCAGCCTACCATTTTACAGCCTGCATAAGGATGTTAAGCAATGGTAATGAGGAAATATCCCACAGCACTTGATTGAGGTGTTGGCCAATGGTTATTACGTTTTTAGACTATAAGATATTTCAGAACATTTGTAATGAATTACTTAGCTAAGTAAGTTTCTGAAATAATATTGAGCCTGGTGTTGTAGATCTGTGCAGTGGTGGATGGATAATGTCAACTGAGTCAGCAGACTTAGAGGATAGGAGATGCTGCTGGTAACTTCTGATCTAACTTTAAGATGCTTGTACAATGTTGGAATGTTGGAGTCTAGCCAAGCTAGGCCCATCTTGTAAGGAAAAAAGTGTATTTTGTCATAACAAAGTACCTTATAACAAATCCTGAAACTGTGTGCTATACAGGGATTTTATTGAGGCATAATGATATAAACCAATATCCACACAGCAGCAAGCTGTGTAGCTGTTTTCAGCTGTTTTTTCTCTTTTCTAAAGCTTGTCAAATTCTGGGGAGCGTATCTATGTTCCCAGGGGCCTATGTTCCCAGGGTCCTATGTTCCCCAGATTTATATGGCACATAATGGGAACATGACAAAGGGTCCTATGTTCCCCAGTTCTACATATGTGCTCTCCAAGGGTCCTTTGTTCCCCAGTTCTACATATGTGCTCTCCCAGGGTCCTATGTTCCCAGGGTTCTATGTTTAATCCTAACCCTATTATGGTGGATGGCCTGTGCCTAACCTGGATAGGTCTGATAAAAAGCTGTTCTGTTCTTTGAAACAGTTGTGGTTAGGGCTCTGGGTAAATATCTACAAGCAACCAACCCCTAACCCTAACCCTAACTAACCATATTACAGTTTTTTTCTGATTGCTTAGGTACTATCTTTGAAACTATAGGCTATTTTTGCAAAACTCTACACACTAACCACAAAACCTTACACCAAACCAAACATAATACATCTCTTGCAAAAGCAAACAATTCTTACAAAACTCTTCAAACTCTTTTAAAAAGGTGTGTTTTTGCGTCAATACAGTACACACAAACCATCATTTGAATAAGCACACGAAGCACCAACTATGCACTGATAGTATAAATGAAAAACACTTGTGGCTTTTGCTTTTTCTGTGTGCAGGGTATAGCAGTTTGCAATAAAGTTTTGTCATACATGTAGTAAACACACATACACACAGGTATCCAAATTAAATAGAATATTAATAAATAAAGAATATTAATTAGGATATGAATAGGATACTAAATGTTGATGTGATCATGCTGCCATGCTAGCATTACTTATGTCAGCATGCATTTTCAGCTGATCTAAGTGCTGTTAGAATCCTCTGCCCACAATGCTTGTTCAGTGTCAAAAGTGGTTTTGCTAGGTGTCAAAAGGGCGTAACTGCACTTACTGCCTTTTGACACCAAGCAAAACCCTACTTTTACTTGTTACGGCTTTCAGTTTTTGTTGTTAAAACTTATGGGTCATGATTTCAGTTGTGTCCTTTTGGCACTGAAAAGATCTCACTGAGACCTTTCAATTGATATATAATACTCATATTCAACCAAAATACTCATATTCGACCAAACGCCCCTTTGGCTCCAAGCCCTCGATTTGGACATTGTGGTTGCTTTAAGGTTGCTTTGAGGTCTAGAGATACTACTTGAGAACCATCAGTGCTAATATGAAGTATGTAAATACAACCAGTGGATAAAAAACATGGGATCAACTTAGTATTCCCTGTTACAAGGCAGGCATTTTTGTTTACTTTTTTGGGTGAAAGAGTAGTTAGAGTTCAAAGTGGGCATGGTTTGAACAGTCCTCCCATAGACTTCCATTGTAAAAAAAAAAAAGGCTAAAAAGGCGTTTTGGTAGGATCACATTTAGGTGATTTTCAAAACTTTCCCTTCATACAATTCCTTAGTACTTTTTTTCTCTCATTCAGAACATATTGAGTACACAAAATCCATTGAGTTTGTTTTTGTTGCAATTTGTGAGAGGCTGACCCACATTTTTGGGTAAAATGCCTGGACTAAATGTGTAAAGTATGGATGTGTATTCCAAACATAACACACTATCAATACAAATAAGGGGAAAAAGTTATTTACATAATTTTTTTTCTCAAAATGTTCTGCAGTAACACTCCTCAAACAACAAAAGTGCAGTAGAAGAAAACAAAAACATTTGTGCTCGAAAAAAAAGAACAGAAAAAAATTAGGCTAAATCTCGCCTTCTTTGTGGGTCTGGCCATGACACTTCAGAGTGCCATATCCAGGCCTGGCATGACCCCTGATCCATGTCTCCACAAGCCTCCTCCATTGCCTGTAGAAGGGCTACGCGTTGGTGGGGCTGGCGATCACACACCTTCCAACGCCACGCAGAGAAGAATTCTTCAATAGGATTCAAGAACGGAGAGTATGGGGGGAGATTGACTGCGATGAAAAGTGGGTGATCTGTGAACCAATTGCGGACCAAAGCAGCCCGGTGGAAACTAACATTGTCCCAGATGATAACGTACCTGGGCTGCTCTGGCCCCTGGTCATTAGGAATTAGTGTGTTGTGGAGGGTGTCCAGAAATGTGATAATGCGTGCAGTGTTGTATGGGCCTAGGATTGCATGATGGTGAAGGACGCCGTTGTGACTAATAGTCGCACACATTGTTATGTTGCCACCACGTTGTCCCGGGACGTTGATGATGGCACGGTGTCCGATGATATTCTGCCGCCGCCCCTTGTTTTTGCAAAGTTGAAACCTGCCTCGTCCACATATATTAGCTCATGATGCACTGCATCTGCTTCTAGCTCCATGACTCTCTGAAAGAGACAAGACAAAGCAATGTAGCACAGTACGAAAAGACAGGGATCAGTCAATATGATGTAGCACCATACACTTCCAGATCCAGTACCAATGATAGGATAGTATAGCTGACCTGCACATATTCATATCTCAGTTGTTTTACATGATCTGAGTTTCTTTCAAAGGGGGACTCTGTGCAGCTGCTTCATCCTGATTCTATTGCGTTTCAGTAGACGAGACAGTGCAGAGAGACTCACTGTGTTGACGTTTTGGAATATGATGTTATCTGCTATTATGTGGTCCTGCAGTTCTCTGAGTCTGATGCAGTTATTTGCAATGACCATATTTACAATGTGGGTCTCCTGCTCTGGGGTGAACAGTCGACCTCTTCCACCAGATACTGTTTTTCTTGCAGTTCTGTAAAAACATTTGAATGGTTTTACTGTAGTGATAGATCCTTCTCATTATGAAATTACAGTACATATTACTGTACCAGTAAGACTACAGCACTTTGTGTTACTCACCGGTTCTCATTTCGAAAGATCCGGATGATGCCTGCAACAGTATAGTGGCTCAGATTTGGTTGAACCCGTTGCCCAGCCTCCCTCATGCTCATCCCATGGTTGACAACATGGTCAACCACAGTCGCTCTGATTTCATCAGTTATTGTGTTCCTGACTCCTGACTTCCTCTTCCTCTTCCTCTTCCCCGTCCTCTCCTTCTCCCCCATCCTACTTCACCTCTTCCTCCTCCTCCTCCTCCTCTTACTTCTTCACCTCCTCGTCCTCGTCCTCCTCGTCCTCCTCTTCCTCCTCCTCGTCCTCCTCTAGTTCTCACCCCTACTCTCTGTCCAATATTGGCCTCCATTGTTGTCCAAACCAAATGTTTACCTGTGGCCTATTTATAGTGCTCAAGCTCTGATTTGTAAGTGAACTCATTATCTAAAAGTGTTTTCACATGTGTCACTGTGGAAAGGCAATTGTCAGAATAGTGTAGCAATGTAGAGACCAATGTTTACAGTTTTGCTAGAAGTGTGTTATTAAATTGCAAACTGAGTGTAAAGCAGTGAGTTGTGTTTACAGTTTTGCAAAAAGTGTGTTATAAAATTACAAACTGAGTGTAAAGCAGACAACGTGCATTCAGTTTGGCACACTTGGTAAGTGCATTGGCTACAAGTGTTAATGGTTTCAGAGATAGTGCTTCAAGAATCACTGTTAGTGTTTAAGCATTCAGAAAAAACTGTAAGCGAATACAGAGCTGACGAACATCTTTTTCAGGTTCCCATTATGTGCTATATAGAGCTGGGGAATATAGGACCCTGGTAACATAGGACCTTGGGAACATAGGACCCTGGGATCATAGGACCTTGGGAACATAGGACCCTGGGAGGTCTTTTTGGAACTCTGAAGAACTGGTCCCCACTGACTTCAGTTGTTTTGGAGAAGACTGCTATGGAGTTGTGCTGGCAACCTCCCTGTGTGTTATATGGACAAACTTCACCTGTGTTTCAACTGGCATGAGGGTGAGGAGATGATGACAGAATTTTCAGTTTTGGGTGAACTATTCCTTTAACTGCTAACAAAGACCCCCAAAATAAAAACACAGATGTGACAATCAAGTTTGTAAGGCAACATGTTTTTGAGGGATCATTTCAGGTGATTGACAGTATGCAGAGCATAACATAATGTCCTCATTGATATGAAAACACTCAACTTGGGCACAATGAAATAACGATAAAACAGAAACTGAACCCAATGAAGCCTTCGTGTTTACTGTACTGTACTGTACTGGATTCCATTGCTCTGTGGAAGTTGTTTTTCATACTGTACAAGAATGAATGGCAGCAAATGGCTTCTTCTAAAGGGAGGAAAACGCCCTGATATCTCCAACTATGCTGACTGTGTGCAGACACCATCAGGAATAATTTAAAGGCAAGGGGCAATCTAGATCAGTGATTCTCAACCTTTTTCATATCAAGGACCCCTAATTGACTTCTCAGGGTTAGGGTTAGGGTTAGGGTTAGAGCAACGGACCCCCATATGATGAGATTTTGTCTCTCAGACCCAAATCTGACAATATTTTTATTGTTAGATAAGATTTTGTCCAGAATTCCATGACTATCACTATTGTAGGTAGAGAGATAACAGTGAAACTATGATCAAAACAGTCATTCTTCTACATTCTCTAATTGTGTTAAGCTCTTGTAAATTAAATAGTGCTGAAGTTTAACAATTCATCAATTTGCTGGGGACCCCCTGGAACCCCCTAAAGGACCCCTGGTGGTCCCCGGACCCCATGTTGAGAAACACTGATCTAGATGATTGGCACAAACTTACTATCCTTTAAGGTGCTATTTGACCATGTTTCTTTATTGCTAAATGCTTTGTGGCCATGGTCATCAATGTATTGGAATTTCTTTCCCTTCTTTCCTATCAATATATTGATTTTTTTTCCCCTTTAAAGGTGCAATAAGTAAGGTTTTTGCTGCACATAGCACAAACTGACCATTATATATCTGTGGGAGGTTGATAGGAATGTTGATCAGTACCAATGACTCAACAAATACTTGGCCGGCTGCTGCGATTTCTGGCTTTCAGAACTCACTTTCCTTTATGCAAGAAAAACTCCCTGCCCACTGGAGTTTGAAGACACACCCAATCCCCCCCCCCAGTATTTGGTATGGTGATAAATTACCTCTTCACTAGATGTTTCTGCTGGATCTCTGCTCATGCTTTCAAAAAGCAGGCTCTCAACCTTAAATGCATTTGACTGCAAAACAGCTTAAGGGAGGGACAACTATCACAGGAATATGCACACAGACAAATTCAAGATGACTCACACACACTCAGATGCATGCACACACACACACACGCACAAACAAGGAAACACGATTGCATGTACGCAGAAGGACACTGTCGTGTACACACACCCATGTGCACATACACAAAAACAAGGAAATGTGATCACATGTATGGACGAGAACACTCTTGTCTACGCACCCATGTGCACGTATACACAAACACAGGACTCTTGATCCATTTACAAATATGCACGCGCACACACACACACAGTGTTAGAAAAATCAGTACTGCAGACCCTGAGGGCGTGATATAAGTCAAGACAGGGTGCATGTAGCTCTAATCCTCCAATTAAGTCTCATTCCCCACAAGTGCAGGGCCCCTGAGAGCTGCTTGACACTTCTATTAAAAAGTACGAATGAAGTACAGCATGAAGGTGAAGCCGGAGAGATTTCCTCCTTCTGCACATCTCCATGGAGAGGAAAGTTTTATAACCATATCGGAAAACAGTTTTACTTTGTTTTTTCCCCCTCGTATTCAAGAGGGAAAGAGAGCGAGAGAGGGAGCCGGTATTGAGAGCGCAATAGATTTTATACCAAGAGAATTGGCCTGTTTTGTATGTGTCACTGCTGTTGCTTAATACATCTCTGAACAATTACTACACACAGACACACACACACACACACATCCTGCTGTTTGAGGACAGATAGGCAAAGTCTCACAGTCTTTATATTAACAGTAGCAGACAGCATTGCGTGCTGAGCAGCTCCCCACCGCACCCCAAAACCAAACCCTCCCTTCCTAATCAAGCTGATGTTTGCATGCAATGCTAGAAAAACACCCCAAAACAAACAAACATACAAACGGATAAAAAACAGATATAGTGTGGCTGAGATGACTTCAAAATCGTATATATCTAGCCAGTTTGGAGCAGTGGTGGAAGAAGTACTCTGATCCAATGGATCATTTGTTTGTTTCTGGCTGCTAGCGTTAGCGTTAGCTAGCGTAAGCAACATGGCTAACGTTGCTAACGTTGCTTAATATGGTTAGTTAGTTAGGGTTAGGGTTTAGGGTTAGGTTGGTTGTGTGTTTACCCAGAGCTCTGACCACAAGGTTAAACATAGGACCCTGGTAACATAGGACCCTGGTAACATGGCCCTGGGAACATAGGACCCTGGGAGAGCACATAGAACTGGGTAACATAGGACCCTGGTAACATGGCCCTGGGAACATAGGACCCTGGGAGAGCACATAGAACTGGGGAACATATGACCCTGGTAACATAGGACCCTAGGAACATAGGAATGACTCCGAGATGGGAGGGAAAGATTAGGAAAGAGAGGGGGATGACATGCAACAAAGGTTGTGGACTGGATTTAAACCCAGGATGTCACGGTTACGTGCCTTAGACCACTGAGACACCAGGACGCCCCAAACTTACCTTTTCAAGAAAGCCAAGAACCTTAACGTTGTGGAACTTGAAACAATTCTTCAAGCTAACATTGGGGTCTTCGAACACGTTGTCATTAGAACAATGCAGATCAATGCAAATCGTACAGAAATGTGGCATTGAGGTGAATAAAGCAATTTCCCAGTGCAATGTACTGAAAAATAGCCAAAAGAAGCAGTTCTAAAAAACTGCACTTAACTACAGTCTACCATAGTAGACTAGTATAGAAGACTACAGAACTAAACTTGGACGCTAAATTAACACTAACACTAAATACTAGCAAACATTGTTTATGGCTATAGTTGTTTATGGCTGTGTTTATAAAAGCCTGTGTTTATGATTACATAACATCTAGGTTGTTATTTGTTAAACGCAGCTTAAGAAAGCAAATTATTATTTTTAGAATTCATTATTATTGATAGGTCATTGTAAACCATGAGTTTTATATCTAAACAAAAGCAATGCCAATGATTACAAGGGGGAAAAAATAAAAATTTGGGGGATTTTATTTGTTTTGTTTGTAAACAACATCCACTTCTGGTTAAGCCCCATCCCCCCAAATGTATCCAAATAAATACAAATAACTTGATTGTCTGAAGAAATACAGACACAAATACAAAGTGATAGTAGCATAAATAAAGTCACGCCCTTGCTTCTAGTGAATTTGAGTATTGCACAATTCCACTTCCTCTTTTCATCAGTTTTATATCAGTCTAGTAACATGTTTGATCTAAATGTTCTACATGAATGTCAGGCTCTCTTCTTTATCTTCTAACCTTGCTCATGACATGTCAGTGAAAAAAATACAGGAAAGATCGATCTTATCTGAAGGCATGGCTTTGTGGTGAACCTCCTGTCGGTCCTTGGCTGCTTGACTTTTCTCCTTCCTGTCCAATAGAAAAGAAGGGCAGAAGGGAAGGGATTCATATATCATTAAGCACCATACAGTATGAGGGCAAGGACCTAGGAATGCCAGTAAGGGAACATTTTGCCATTGAGACAGGGAAGTCTGGTAGATGATCTTGGATTATTGCCCATGCAATGAACAGAGCCATTTCTAGGAGGAAACTGAAATTTAAGGAACATAATGTAAGGAATAAGTAATGACTTAGCTACTGTGACAGGGCTGTAGGACCGATTTTTGACGGTCTTGGTCTCTTCTCGGACTTGTAGTTAATATGACTCGGACTTGAATCTGTCTTGGATGAATTAACGTTACATAATATTATTGTTTTTATAATTATAATCTCCTCTAAGAAAGTGACCAGCAGTGAATGATAGAATTTTCACAAGTTATGCATCCACCGAAAGGTTTAGGGACTGCTGATTGGTGATATGCCAGCTACCCAACCAATGACTTAATTTTGATTAAAAAAAAAAAAAAAACTCACTATGTCCATATGTAATGTCTGTTTTTTCCTTCATCTTCGCCTTCTTAAATTGCTCAACGTTAACGTAACTGTTCATAATGTTTGACATAAGATTATTTCAATAATATGATTAAATTAAAATGTCATGCCAGGTAAGAATATTTCAGTCAAGCAATGCTGAAAGCAGCATATGGTTGTGGAGCAGTAACAAAAAGTAGGTGAAATAGATTAATCCAATTCTAGTTAAGTGAAGGTGCAACTACTGTATGTTATGAACATAAACAAGCTGCCTACAATTAGTTTTGTCCTCAAAACATGCTAATTTTGTTGAAATGTCTTAAGAAACCTCCCTTCTATTTTAGGCAATAAACAAAAATATGCTATTTTACTCAATAAATACAATGGTAGCCTTGGATAACACATTGCTATGGTATTGGTCTCGAATTGGACTCGTAGTTTTGCGGTCTTGGTCTCGACTCGGTCTCGACCCCCCTCGGTCTTGGTCTCAACTCGGTCTCAACCCTCTCAACTCCCCCTCGGTCTTGGTCTCGACTCGGTCTCGACCCCCCTCGGTCTCGGACTCAATTCACCAATGACTCAATCTGGACTTGGACTCAACCAAGGCGGTCTCGACTACAGCCCTGCGTGACAGTAAGCTAAAGTTTGTCTTTGTTGTTTTTTAACATGGAGGCCATAGTCAATAGCTGACCCGCAGTTGGGGTCATATTCACTTTTGAATTGAAATCCATTTAAAATGTAAGTATGTAAGTCAACAGCTAAAAAGACAACATTTATCTCACTGCCTCACTATTTTTGGCACTGACTCTAATAGATCCAGATCCGTAGCTCTTTGTAACTCTGGTCTAAAGTGTATTTCCTTGTAAAAAATAAAGAGCAGACTGAATAAAGAGAAGGTTATTAAGATTTCAAAAAGTTCTGGGCCAACATGTATTATAAATCTTAAATCTGGAGTGCAGACATAGCAATCAGGCTATTTGAGAAAAAAATGATGATACATGCCCTGGTCCCCATGACTAATTTCCTTCATGACTTACTTTTTTAGCTGCGCATGTCAACACTAAGTTACTTGACAAAGACCTTCCCTGCCCTGATGATTAATAGTATCAGGTGGTCTTGTCCCTGTCTAAACATTTGTGTGTGTAAATGTACATTTCTGCTAAAATATTTAAGTTTACTGTTTGAGTTTCAGCTCAAATCCACAAACAGCTAATGAACTACTCTCTGAAATGGGGATTTTCAGCTAACAAATAAAAGAGATTATTTAAAGAGGCTTGTTTTTCTTCATATTTTTCTGTAAATGTCTGGGGTATGTGAAAAATAGAAACATGGACGGATGAAACTACATGTCATTCATGTGCATGAAATGGACTACAGTAACTAAATGATAACAGTAGAAAAATGGTAGGTTTAATCAAAACAGTATACATTCACACAGACAATGGAAACAGGTAGCAAAAATATACACGCAAAAAACAAGCAAATAGCAATATATTAATATCTCACAGAGCACAGCAGATTAATATTTTACATCAGAAATTGGTTAGAAACTTGAGGCTACATTGCCTTGAGAGGTGAATTACTGGACAATAGATAAGCACATTGCAATAATAATAATAATCATCATCATTAACATCAGGACCTTTGACGTCCTGATGTTAAAATCACCTTTAGCCTTGATTCTACACTGAGGAATAAGCATCAATCACCTTTAGTCTTGAGTCTAGACTGACAGACAGTCACAATCAACCACCTTTAAGCCGCGGCCGCACTGATCCGTCAGAAAACAGACAGAATTATTGACTGATAGATTTCTGTCCTTTGGGCTGTTTTGGAACGTCAACGTGTTTGCCGGTTTAAAAAAACAGTAGGAACGTCTTGTATGTGCTAAACGGACGGTGACAAATTTGTCTGTCCAGAAAAAGTTCAGCTGGGTTGAACTTTCTGTCCGTCAAAACGGACGGAAATCTGACGGAGACGGACGTGTCATCAGCGCTGCCCAGACAATGGACAGCTCTCATTGAAAATGAATTGAAATTAACGGAGACGGACAGACACAACAGATCAGTGTGGCCGTGGCCTTAGTCTTGAGTCTAGACAGTCACAATCAATCAACTTTAGTCTTGAGTCTAGACTGACGGACAGTCACAATCAATCAACTTTTGTCTTGAGTCTAGACTGACGGATAGTCAGAATCAACCACCTTTAGTTCAAATGGTTTTATTTTGAATTTTGCAACATACATAAACAAAAAACAGAAATGAGCACGCAGGCCTGAACATGGAAAACAAAACAACACAAATTAAGGAGCAGACCTACAGGAGAGGCTCCCCCCCACCCCCCCACCCCCCCATACCCCCCATACCCCCCCATACCCCCCATACCCAGGGACTTCAGACATCAGAGATTGGATCACTCTAATAAGGAAGCGGTGTAAGTCCGGTCAAGTTGCGGTGTCAAGATAATGGAGAAGGGGATGCCAAATCTTATCAAACTGACCAAGTTTCTCTGCCAGAGCAAATCTTAGTCTTTCAAGGTGAGAAAGTCTTGTCATTTCTTCCAGCCACATTTTA
This sequence comes from Centroberyx affinis, assembly GCF_046629955.1. Classification (NCBI taxonomy): domain Eukaryota; kingdom Metazoa; phylum Chordata; class Actinopteri; order Beryciformes; family Berycidae; genus Centroberyx; species Centroberyx affinis. Next base: position 129,649 of record NW_027282435.1, on the reverse strand, counting down.
GCGGATGGGACCTCCTTTCTTTTCCAAAACTTTAAAACCAATTTCATTGCTATAATCAGGGCATAAGACAACAGTTGATGTTGGCACCTCGGCAGAGTGGACAGAATCAACCACCTTTAGTCTTGAGTCTAGACTGACGGACAGTCACAATCAACCACCTTTAGTCTTGAGACTAGACTGAGGGACAGTCAGAATCAACCACCTTTAGTCTTGAGTCTAGACTAATCACCGTAAAAGCTGGTTCAATCATCACACGGAAAAGGACGCAACCGAGTGTGCATGGTCAAAATGACATTGTTATGGCCAAAACGACCAGGCTCACTTTGGTAGTGCCAAATAACATAATTTCGGATTTGCTTTCATTGAGTTGTAAAAATGTTTTGAAACATCCAGCACTTTGTTTGTGAGGCAGTTCTCAAGAGTATTAGGTTTTTATGGGATTTATAACTGGTTATTATGTGCATAGCAATGGAATGAGACTTTATGTTTATGAATAATGTTGCATGTACAAGGAGAAAACAATTGGGCCTAGAAATTAGCCCTGTGGACACCTCAGGTGATGTCTGCAGAAGAAATGATGAATCATCTATTATGACAGAAGGTGCTAATAGAAAGATACAATCTGAGCCGACTCAGTGCTGAGCCTGAGATGTCCACCAAGTGCTTAAGGCTGTAAATTAAAACTGCATGAGCTACAGTTTTAAATGCTGCACTAAGGTCTAAAAGGAGTAGAATCAAGCATTCTTCTGCATCTACAGTTCAAAGGAAGTCAATGGAAGGATTGTCTCTATGCTATGTTTTGAGCTGAAGCCTGATTGGAGTTATATCAACTGAGTATACGAATACTCCTTAATAGAATAGAAGCATATTAAACATCAGAAATATATGAGGATCAGAATATATGAAGTTGCCTGGAAATGTTGCAAAATGGTTTAACAGAGGTTTGAAAGTGGTGACATCTTGGGCACGTAGTAATCTCATGTGTGGACAAAATAATTTTTAATGGTGACTCATCATTGATGTGTCAACCATGGCTTGAAAATCATAAATACATGGCAGTCCTGAGAAAGAAAAGAGTTCCCATGACTAAATCTCATTTGGTGTACTCTTTGTGGACAGATTGGTTCTGCTGGTTTGACTGACAGCAACGTGCTTCTTTAAGCATGGGAAGCGTTTCACCAGCAGCAGTCTAAAGTGGTTCTGGAACTTTCTCCCAACAAATGTATAGAAGATGGGACTGATGCAGAAGTAAAGGTAGGCAACATTCCGGGTGACCTGAAGTGCATTACCAACTTTCTGTATTTGCTCACAGGTGGAGGCTTTATCGTGCATCAGTAATACAATGTTGTACGGGGTCCAGCACACAAAAAACAGCAGGACAATGACGAATATCAGCCTGACCGTCTTGAACTTGGTAACCATCCTGGATGATATAACGGTGATGGTGATTCTGATGTAGCAGTACACAATTACAGCCAAAGGAAAGAGGAAGAAAAGGAAAAGCTGGAGGTACATCCCTGCTGCCTTCAGGAGGGGCGCATTGATAATGTTGTTCGAGGTATTGCCAGGATACTCCTCGCAGAACACCTTTCCGTTGTAAGCAGTGTAACTGGTGTAGAGAATCATTGGTTTGATACACGCCAGGCTGCTGACCAGCCACACCCCAGCACAGGAGGCCACTGCATAGCTTCGTCTCCTCAGTCGCGGCGCAGCCAGAGAGTAAACGACTGCGAGGTGCCGGTCGAAGGTCAAAAGAGCTAGGAAGAGGACAGAGCTGTAGAAGCCCAGGTAGTAGGTGCTGCCTACAATCTTACACGCGATTGTGCCGAAGATCCAGTTGGAGAGCTGTTGGTAGATGCCCCAGAAGGGAAGGCTGCACATGAAGATCAGGTCAGACACCACCAGGTTCAGCAGGAAAATGTTGGTCACCGTGGTCAGCTTTTCAAACCTAGAAGAAGTCATGGAACATTGAGATGGAGAGTAAAACGGAGACTAAGGCTAATATTGTACCATCAGAGTATCCAGTATCCTATAGAAGAACATATCCAGATAGAGTGACTAAATACATTTACTCAAGTACTGCTTTCAAGTGATGTACTTCATGTTAAAGCTACACTAAGCGATTGTTTCTGACCACTAGAGGGTGACAGAAACTGCAATACATTTTGCAAACACTGTAAACTATTACTTGCAAACTATTACATAGTAACATGGCTAATAATTATACAACAACATATTTGCGTTCATATGTATTTACATGATACATGAACTTGTGTTTACTTGTGCTATTATAGAGCCGACTGTACAACCGCAAACGGGAAGGAGGGAAGATTTTCAAAAGGGAGTGGGGACCTGGAATCGCCAAAGTGTCTCTCTCAGCAGATGGAGAAGTGAGGTGTGTCAGTGTGTTATTCCCAGGAGCAACATTGTCTCTTACTGTTCTCTCTTCTTTGTACTTTTTGTCCTGTCTGTAACCATTTTCTGTCGCTCCCTTGAACACAGTTTATTGCTCTGGCCCCTTTCCCTCCCCTCATACTTATGTGTACCTTTCTCTCTCTCCATTAGTCTGTTTCATATTTTTATATTTTACCAGTGACATTGTGTGACTGTGATGCAGTTCCGTTACCCTGTTCTTGATGATATTTTAATTCAGCGTCTGAGGTTATGCTCATGAGTTCAGTAAAGACTGTCATTAAGGATTTTATTGGAGACAGTTTCTTCCAAATATGGTAATGCAGTACCTTGTCAGTTTTGTAATACAAATGTTTCAAATATTATTAGTCTTACAAAGTCAGCTGTACAAATGATTGAGGACTTGTAATAAACTACAGTAATATTTTATTGAATGTGAATTCTCTTGTGTTTTCTACTTTTTTTTTTTAATTTGTGGGGATTAAATTAGCAGATAATAAAGTAGCAGATTGTATTACCCTTTGTAAATAAACAGTAACATGCTGGCATATATTGTAAAATTACCATAAAACCACAGTTAAACTGCTGTCATATACTGTAATCCAATATACAGTAATATATTGTTAAAAGAAATTATAGTAGATGCACTGTAAAATGCTGGCGTCTCTGCTGCCAGTATTTTACTGTTATTTTACGGTGAAATTATTTACAGTGTACTTGCTTGTCTAATCCAGAGAGTCTGATGATCACAGTGTAGCTCCCTCCCTCTGCTGAGAGCAGGGACTGTAGGATAGGGTCCACTTGTAATTGTTACCGGCGTATGCCGAAACTGGCCCGGGTGGGCGGAGTCAGCACTTACATTAAAACGGGCAATGCCGCGGTGTGCGTAACAAGTGCAGCATTATATATTGATATGCAAATTATCGTATGACATCATCTGCCGACTTTCTGAGCAGCCAATAGCTGCTTTCCTTGGAAAAGAGTTAGCAACACTGCTACCAGTCCGGTAACTTAGCCCACACAGTGTACTAATGCTGATCTGAAGCCTGTCGAAGCTACAATAAATACGCCTATCAAAACATATCTATTGTGTTTTATTGTTCCACTACTTACTTTTCATCATAGTGATAATGGGTACAATGATAGATAACATTTGACAGTTGTCTTGTCCCACAATGTGCCACAGCAACACTAAAATAATATAGCTATGTGTAATAAGAGAATTGAAGCAGACATTTAAAAGTAACGCAAAAGTTACTTTCCCTAGTAACTAATTACTTTTATTATTTATTAATTGGTAAAGTAATTCAATTACTTTTGAGAGAAGTAACTAGTAACTGTAACTAATTACAGATTTTTTACTAATCAGTAACTTGCTCAACACTGGTATTAACAATTTGACAATAGTCAGGATTTATCCGTTAAATTTGGTTTGTGGTGCTCTGAGGCACTACATGGTCATTGAGACTGACACTGGTGCAGTAGGACAGGAGTACAGTATATCAAATCATTATGAGCACTGATATTATGTGGATTATAGTGCTTGAATACAGCAGGATTGGTGGTGGTTTATCACATGACATGGTACAAACCTAAAACTAACACTACTTGTAAATGATATTTTTTGTGATTGGTGTTTGGTTTTTTGGGGTTTTTTTTACTTCATATGTCCCAGTGTTGAAATTGTTGGGTTTCATCTTTGCTTTGAGTTGGCGCGGCCACTCACCGGTAGATGATGGCCAGGACCAGTCCATTGCCGAACAGACTGAGGAGAGTCATGAGGAAGTATAGGCATGATAGCTGAGCTCCCAGGTAGTTGTCACCATCCCTAGGACACGGACGAACTGGCTTTTCATCGTACTCCCCTGTGTAAAAGCCATAATCATACTCGGGGGTTGTGGTGTTCATCTCGAATGTTATCTGGAAAACCTGTTAAAAAAAACATCATCGCAGGTGTCACACAGATCATTAATCAGAGGATTCACAACAACAACATGATGTTGTTGATATGCATTTGCAAAATGATCAATCCTATCAAATCAATTCTACTACTTATTTGTGCTCCTGTAAGGCATACAAATAAGATCAGCCAGAAAGCAATGGTTTTAACTGCAAACCTCCAAGGTGCAGTACCCACCTCCCTGATGTAAAGCCAGACGTGTGCAGGAATGAGGAACACGCTAAGCTGAAGTGACTTACCACTTGGCTGGCTGAACAGCTTCTGCCTGTTGTCTGACTCTCAAGGCCAGAGCTGTTTGACTCAGAGTGAGTTCAAGTCACTCCAAGATAAGTCAGCCCAGGGGAAGGACTAGATGTGAGATGTGTGTGTGTGTGTGTGTGTGTGTGTGTGTGTGTGTGTATGTGTAAGAGGGGGGAAGGATTGGCCAAGAGAACAAGGCAACACACCCTCTGAATCAGTGACCTCCCTCCCTGGACTTTTCAGTTCACATTCTAATATTCACCCTGTAGAGAGGCCTTCAGCATAATAACTGCCTGTAGTGTAGCAAATGACAATAATGTAATAAATCTAACTGTAATTAAGTCTTTCATGCAATAAAAAGCCAATAATGTAATAAAATGTTTAATTGATAATGCAATATCATTTTTGTCAGTAATAGTAGCTTGTTAACTTAAAGTAATAATTTGTGACATTTTCATATGAACAAATTCCTGTTTCGCTACTCTCTATCGCCAATCTCTATAAAACAATAGTGATTCAACCTATAGCCAGTTCATGAAAGCTTTTACACTTGCTGTAAACACCCTGTGGTCTTTCCTGGAAAAATCCTCTGGCGCACAGGAAGGGATGCATGTCATGTTTCTGGTTTATTCGGAATAAACAGAAGAAGAACTGGGTAGTTAGCATGAGCAGCGATAGCCGCCATGGCTGAACAGACAAAGAATAGAGCGCCACCTACAGAAACTCAAACTTCATCAACAGAAAATCCAAGGAAAAAGACGTCACAGTACTGGACACACTGTTTGATTGACAGGTGGTCTCTGGAAAGTGCAGTGCAGAAACACCACAGCAATGAGATGAGATGGAGACAAAATTAAAAAAAAAACCAAGGCTAGTGCAAGCCGGGCCATTGATGTCCCGCCTCCTCTTGGCTTTCGCGCCCTATTATAATACGTGTTCTGCACTGCCCTCTGCGTTGTAGTGATATACTATATAAGTGGCAGTTCATACAATTTTAAGGGTTCTTGCCTGGGAAGTGCGTGTAAACAAACATTTTGATATTCAATTAAATTCAACTTTTATTGTAAAGTGCACAAGTACAAAAAAAAAAAAAAGGTAAAAAGGTAAAAAAAAGTAAAGTGCACAGGTAAACATACAATGAAAGGTAGTTGTGCATTCCCAGGTACAGATGCAGGTGCAGGTCCAGGTGTTATTAGGTATACCCAGAGTTCCTTGCAGATGGTGTCAACAATTTGGCTCTTCCAGAAGGTAAAAAGTAGCATTCCGCTGCATGCAGTGGTCACTGTTTTTGGAATCACCTCTCGTTTGTTCATAGAATTATCTGCAAACCACGATAGTTTGTGAAAGCAACGAAGAGAAAAAAGTTGAGTCAAAATGTTTTGTGTCGGGTTTGTATTTTTCCCACAGCACAGCTGAGGGCAAGGCAAATTCAGGCAAATTCAGGTCATGCAGTCAGTCAGTCAGTCAGTCAGTCAGGTAACACTTAGTGAGATGTCGCTTCATGAGATGGCCTCTAGAGGGCGTCTTTGGCGAGGAGATGCCCTTCGCCTATGGTCTAAATTGAATTGAATTTTACACACACAAACCATGGGTCTGTTCAGGATCTGTGCTTAGTGAATAATTTTTTTCGTAGGGAACAGCGAAGGCACGTCATAATGTGAGCAAACACTAACAGTTCAAACAACGCGATTATCACGTAGACCACCACAACTGTGTAGGTCTTGACGCCACTTCTCACGCAACTTTCAGCAATGGGTAGTCAGTCAGTCAGTTAGCTACTCTCACTCTTCTAGGCCCGGCAAAAAAAAAACAGGATCTCAAGCATTACCACGTTAAGTTAACTTGTTACGTTATTGACTTTACATTGCTTGCTAACCATTTTTTAGTTGAATAATGCAATAACATCTACCAGTAACGTAATATCACTCTGAAATCTCTTTTTCCACATGAAATAAGAGTAACACTAACAGTAATATTCAATTGGATTAAATGTTTGTATTTTGAGTAAATAACCTGATACTCTACTGTTGGGCTTGTGCATAGGCGATTCTAGGCTTTGCCACCAGGGGGTGCAAGGTTAAGAGAGACCAATTATTCATAACCTGGTCATAACTAGGCTACATGGCATCAATGCCTTCATATTGAGCTTTGGAAATGTTATAGCAGGATATGACAACACATTCTCACAACAACTCTGCATCACCAAACAAAACCACAAAATCAGCGCCAACACAGCATATCATCACAACAGTCATATAGGCCTAAGCACATAATAATATCCCACAGCTGACAGGCCAAGCCAATATCAACCTTCGCATCGCAAATGCCAGCAACAGCCATATGCCTCTGGCTGTCTAGTTGTCCTGCTATGCTGCCCTTCTCTAGAGGCTGCATAAATCCCTTCCATTTCGCGGTAGCATCCAAGTGGGTAGATAGTTTACTATGGTCTCGAAATGTTGCAGTTGCTTTGTGCCATGCCTGAAACCCCTTGGTCCTAAACGCAGGCTCGTAATGCTCCAGACCAAACGCCCGGCAAGGGAAACAGAAAGCCCGATCGTCTCGTACACTGTATTCCAGAAAGGCGAACTCCCGTGTACCATTCCTTCCGGAACTTACGTGCTGGCAACTTGTCGTTCATGGACTTGGTCGGGAAATCAACGACAGGCTGATACGGCCCAGATGTCAGATGTTGAAGCGCCTTCTCCGGACCAAGGCAGGGGTCCCTTTCGTTGGGCACGGCTGCGCTAGTCGCCGATGCTGTGATAGGCGTAGTACTATTTGTCTTCTCTTCATTATCATTGCCGGCTGCTGCTGCTGCTTCTGTGGCAATGCCATCGTCTTGGCTCTCGGTGTTGCAGACATTTTCATTTGTGTCCTCTTGTTTTTCTTTGAGAAAAACTGATCAATTGTTTTGTTTCCCCTTTTCAACATTCTTGAACTAGCCTAGCTAATGCAAGACAAACGGAAGGTGACCGTTGTTGTACGTAGCGTGGGTCACGTGTTGAAGAGTTGAGAGGTCATTGTGCAGGTTTACTTATCCAGATACACGATCGAGAAATTTGCATTAAATAATGTTGAATACAATGAAATATAGATAAGTACGGCATACTTTTTTTAAATTATTATTTTTTTTATTTTATTTTTTAAAATAGTTTAGATGTAGAAATTTCAATGTTTTCATCTGACCACTAGGGGGTGCAATTGCACCCCTTGCACCCCCGGTAAAATCGCCATTGGGCTTGTGGATAGGGCTGCATAGCCTGTAGTCCAGAGTCGTTTGTCTGGTCTTGCATTACTGCTTCCCCTGATTTCAATGAGGGTTCAATTGGAAATCTTGTGTCGTTTTTCCAAATCCCTGGTCATTTATATGGTCTTGCATTATTATCAACTACTACCCTTGATCTGCGAGTGCTAAACCATAAGGAGGATAAGGACAAACGATTGGCTTGCAGTGTTTCCGATGCTGCACACTATTGAAAGACACATTCTGACACGACATGTTATGAAATAGCTGTGAAATCATGGTTTCACTTTTAGGTCAATTGCCTGTCAATGCCAATGGCCACATGTTTCAATAGCCTCTGTCTTCAGGAGATAATTCTTACCTTCTAACCCTTATTCTCTCTCACATCTACTCATAATACCATTGAATTGCCTACTTACGAATTCCTAAGAAAAGGTTTCTCTCACTATCAACACAACATCATCCAGTTAATCTTGGGGGATGTCAAAAAGTCATAAAAGTTAACTTTTTTTTTTTGTAATTAACATATAACATACAAATTATTATTATTATTTCCAGTTGTGCCACTACTCGTTCATATTCCCACAGTTCTACATTACTGCTTCTGCCTGGCCAATGAAGCTTCAGGAAGCATCTGAGGAAAATAGTGAATGTGTGTATTCTTATTGAGCATGTACCGTAAGAGAATCTATTATTTTTGTTTTAGAATCACGTCAGATTGATGTGGAAGCGAATAAGATTGCCTCCCCACTGAACATTATTAGCCTTCATTGCAACAGACAGGTTTATTAAGAACACACTGATATTAGCAGCCAGGCTCTGTGTGTGTGTGTGTGTGTGTGTGTGTGTGTGTGTGTGTGTGTGTGTGTGTGTGTGAAGGAAGGGGAGGGGCTGGGGGTGCAGAGGCTGTTGGTACAGTGCTGCTTGGGGATTTGGGCATTGTGTGTCTTTCTGAAGGCACATTAACAATGTTTAATGAGGGTAGGGAGATGAACACACAGTCACTTAACCCGCTCAGGTTCTCTCGGCAGGTCAGGGGATTTGGACCGGCAACCTTACTCTAATCTTCACCCTACTTCAGGTTGAACCTTGAACCTCTTCTATATGTAAATATTCAGTGAAGGGCCTGCTCATACTGTACAACTACTCAGTTTTACAGCAAATAACTCTCAAAGTTCCCATGCTATCCCATCTCTATGATTTTGTTTTTAAATCTACTATTGCTTGAAGACTAAGTTTGCATTTTTGAAAATGCATTAACTTTAAATTTAAAGCCAGGGTAGGCAATTTTGTTATTATTTGTTATTTGAATTTTATTTGATAGGGACGATGCAATTTAACATAGTTCCAATACAGAGCATGAAACTGATGTGCTGCACAGAGAGTTTATAGCTATTGCTAATTTTCAACTCTTGTATCTAGTTGGGCTTTTACATGTACAGTGTAATTAAAATATACAGCTTTCAGTATCATAAAACCACAATACACTACAGATATGGAAATGTAGAACCATTTTGGTAATATTTGGTGGAATTGTCTTTACATCTCGACTATCAATAGTTGAGAGCTATCAATAAATTCAATAAATCAAATGCTCTGAGAAAAAATCCTGTAATCAGCCACTCCAAAATTTCAGGGTGCCTGAATCTGAACAACCAATCAGGCGAGTTCGGAAAAGTAAAATTACTAACTTTAAGATATACTCAAAAAAGTACACAAAAAACTCAATTACAGTAACATGAGTAAATGTAATAAGTTACTTCCACCCTTGCTTTTAACAGTGTCTTCATTAAACATCTTTGATTATTTATGCATATAAATATAGGAAAATTTGGATTCCTATGATAGGACCCCTTTAACTGAATCTGTATGTTCTATCCAGAAGCTGTACTGAAAGAATGAAAGGTGGAATAAGGTTTCATAATTGTGGTTTATTTGTCCATGAAATCATTTTCCAACAAAAGTAAGTACTAATGCAATGTATTAGCACAATATTGTAACCATATATACAACAATACCATTGTGCACACATATTTCATTTTCCCAGCATTTAATTGATGTTAGAAAAACATTTGACGATTATAATTGGATGCATCTTGGAATATATTACAAATATGTTTTTGTAAAAAATCTATATAAAGAAAAACTCAAAACAGCTATATGTGACAAAACATGTTGCAATCTGAAGGATTGAAAAAAATGATGTTCAAACGGCATGTACTATTTCTGCAGTGAAGATGGTCAAGATTAGTATACAGAAGGAAGTATTGAGCAATAAGGAACTGGTGGATGTCACTTCTCGGAAATGGAGATGAAGCAGAAACAGCACCACAAAAAGTTTTTCACACTGTGCATGTGCGTAAACATCAACACATTACAATGAGGGGAGAAAAAAAAGATAAACCTGACCTCGTAGACTATCACAACCCCACAGCATTAAATCTGTTTTTTTCATCTTCATATACAGATGTGTTTTTTTTCCCCCTGGCCTTATCAACAGCCTTCTTACTTTCGAAATTGTTTCTGAGAACATGTTTGCAGTTTGCAGTTTTGGTCTTATATCTGTGAACAAGGCTTTGCTTAAGACGGAAATCTTCTGCAACAAGCATGTTGAGTAGTAAGTGATTAAATGCTTTTGTGAAAACACTTGGAATTTGAAGTACTTAATGGCTGTGGACCATCAGGAAACTGAAAAGCCGTAAGCCCAGAACAGATGTACTTTAGCGCCATGGGATATACAGTAAAGCAGTGTAATATGTTTGCACAGTAAAATCATATTTGTAGCAAAAAATTGTAAAAAAAAAAAAAAATGCACTGTAAAAATAATAGTAGTAGTAATAAATAGTAGGATGGTCATCCTGAAATTATTACTCCGTCCTGCATGTTGGCCTTGTGTCAATAGCCCTGCAAAACTTGAATGATTGTTTTCAATGCGGCCACAATGTACATCATGGCCTGCTACGCTAACAGCAGTGCTATATCTTTGAAACCTGGCAATCTTACTAGCTCTGACAATAGTTGGTAGCTCTTCAATGGCAGATCTATACTTGTTTGGAAACTGCCATCCTCAAGTTCTTTGATACCACAGAACTTGAATGTATAGAACGGTCATTCCTATTCAAATCAACGTTCCAGGATGGTCGGAGCGGCGGCCATTTTTATATCTTTACCGTTAGGCTAGCTTCCGTATAACCCGATTTACGGTGAGGTGAGAGGTTTTGCTGCAAGAACCAAAGCAGCTTCTCTGTCTCCTTGCTGCCATGGATTGCTAACATGCTAATGTTGACTAGAAGAGCTAGAGAGGGAAGTGCAATCTTTGATAATGCTACGTTAGCCTCGTCGCTAACGTTAGCTTTCAGTTGAGTTTTGACAGTTTGCTAACAGACTCATCTGCACAGTTCTCAAGCAAGTGTGACTCACTTTATGGCCTTAATGCCCAAGCTTGTGTTGTCACCATAGTAACTAACCTTTAAAATTGCATAATCACCATTTTATGCTGTACTAGCCAAAACTACCATGGCAAACAGTGGAAGGACCGTTCTATCCATTCAAGTTTGATACATTTATTCCAATTTTTTTGTGTTGTGTAATGTCTTCATATGCCTCTGCCCTTTTAGACCATGACTCACTTGAAAAGAGGCCAAGTATCCTCATAGAAGAGCAATAGACGAGGCCTAAAAAAAAACACCTTGTGATGCCTATGTCATCCTCAAGGGATCGTGTCAATGCATCATCATCAACAGGTTTTAGTCCAATTCTATTTAACAGAATTTTTAATACAAAGCATGAACTTCACATGTAGAAATCCCAGCATTAGAAGAGAGGAATCTTTAGTCTTTAATAGTTATTATTGCATGCACAAGTCTGAAAACAAGAAACATTTGCTGACAAAATAAAAACCCACCTAAGTCTTTGACATGGTTGGTTAATGGTTGGTTAAGGACATGCTTGACATGTTTATTCCTTATTGGTTCTAACCACATGGAACTTATTTCCTGGGACAAGAGCCTTTTTCCCCACTAAACAACCAATGCTTTCTTCAGGTGACTGTCAAAATACAGTTGACCTTCTGAATTTGTGTTAAAAATAAACATATCTCTTCCTGCTGCATGTAAACATCCCTGTTTCATTGCATATGTATACGTTTGTATGCTTATTGCTTTGCCAGTATCAGCTGATGTGAGGCCTGTAGTTTAGATGTGTGCAAACCCCTCTACCTGGATCCTAAATTGTCGGTCTCTTTGGCTCCATCAGCTTGTTCCCTCTCATTTGTCTTTGTTCATTTCCCCCACATACCTGACGTGACTGAGAATATCAGCTTTTTCTAACTTCCTCTTTGCTGCCTGTGTTCTTTTTCTTATTAAAATCAATACAATATTTCCCCCCTGATGATTACTGTACATCAGGCAGAGGGAGCAAATTGAGCTCAGATTAACCATAGAAGGCAGATTGGAGTTTTAGTTCTACAAACATTTCTTGGAGACAGAGCTGCTCTGGAGGCAGAAATAATCTCATTGGTTGAGTTAAATCTCAATGGGCGGGGCCAAAGAACAACAATTTTGGGCAAGTTAGCTAACTGGCAAACTTGAATGGCCAAGAATGAAGAGAGGAGGTAGCTATTATATTATGAATCTGAAAAAAATGCAATCTAGCCATACTAAGTTAGCTAGTTAGCCAAGCTGACCTTCCATGTTCAAAGTAGTAATGCTAGCCTATAGCTTTCTAGGTGAGCTAGTTAGCTAGCCTGCTGACCTTCTAAGATCATGAATGCCATGATCATGAATAAATGACCATGAGTCATTGCCATTTATATTTTTATTTATATTTAGCCACACTGACAAGATGTCACCACTTAAAATTTCCTTCAGGCTAACAACTATGTAGGCAAAAAATACAAAGAACAATATTAGCCATTTAGTCCTGTCCTGTTCCAAAAAACAGTGGTTCTTTAGCTCAGCCCACTGAAGTTTAACTCAACCATTGAGATTATTTGTGCCTCCAGAGCAGCTCTGCCTCCAAGAAATATTTGAAGAACTAAATCTCCTCATAGAGGAGTCAACAGTCAAGCCCAACCCAGTCAAGTAGAGATACAGTAAAAAAACTTCCTGGAACCGAACACAGTCTTTGGACGTTTTAGCCAATAGCAGCCTCTCCCTTGCTGCCGTATCATCAGATGTTGGGTCCTTTGCTGAAGCCATCGTCCCTGAGGTTGTACGTCTGATAACATATGGAAACATCACAAACCCCCGGTAGCCCTGGAGTGCCCCGTTTACCGGGACCTCCTGGGGTTCCTGGTTTCCCGGGCATTCCCTGGTTGCCTGGATGGCCAATTCCATCAGAGCCACGAGGACCTTGAACTCCTGAAGTGATAGGTGATGAATAAAGAATTAAAAAGATAAAATTGGATTTAAATGAAAAAAAACGTCTTATAGAACTAAAGTTAAAGAATAAATTATTGGTTTAAATACTTAAAAAGCAGGTACAATTACTTTCTACTCCATCTAAATCAGATTGTTATATCATTTTCAGTTATTAGAAGCTATCCCCAGTAAACAACTTTGATGTATATTGCTGATCTCTGAGTAGGTTTTTTTTTTCCTCAGTGTAAGTTTGTTCATAGTTATTAAATTTGTTTTACCATCAACACCCATATTAAAAATGTAAGACTACGAACAGCTTTGATGCATTTTCCCAAAAATGAACTCATGCACATAATATGCACAGATTTGAAAGCACAGATGTAAGTACATTGTGGTCAAGTTGCCGAAACAGCTGCAACTCTTTCAAATGGGTAATGAGTGAAGATCTTCGAGAAGAAAGGCTGATAGGTGGATTCTCTTTACTTACCTGGCTGTCCAGGTGGTCCCGGGGTCCCGGGCCTACCTTCCCCTTTGCTGCCTTTGAACCCTTTTGGCCCCATGTCACCTGAGGACATAATATGTTCACTATCAGGAAAGAGCACCGACTCAATTGCAGAATTTGTTGTCAAATTTGAAACCTAATTCAAATTTAAATTTGGTCATTTTTGCTTTGTTTAGTTTGAAATAAAAGTTGAAAGTTGAAAGCAAAAATGATCTAATTCAAGCCATTCCATTCAGTCTCAAATTTGACAATACAAATTAAATTTTTGCATACAACGATTCAATTCAAACATCAAAAATTCAAATGAATTAAATTCAAATTCAGTTTCTGCTGGCACTAATCTCTGCCTATAGTACATTGCCTACAGGTAACATAAGATTTTCTACAGCAACCTCTGCTATGAGTAAGTGAATTAAGCTGGCCTCAGGTATATTCCTTTAGACTCTGGACCACAGACGAAATTTACAATGTTGGTTACAGTGGTGTGCACACACTATCACCTCACCAGGACAGGTGCTGCCAAGCTATAAAAGGGGCACTTAAGACAGAATGTGATAGATATGTTGTAACAATAGGCCTACTCGATGTTTGCTCAATCTGAGTCTTTTGCTTTCCCAAAATCTGCTGTTCCATCTAAGTGACCCCAATGCACTGATCCGCAAATAGCTTAACAGTAGAGAAAATGGTCTAATGTGGTCCTGATTGCTAGGAATAATCACAAATTGACAATGTAATTTGTATTAAACTCTTCATTCAGTTGTATGCAATTAAAACCAACAATTTAAGAGACTTTTGATACAATATGCCTTTTCACCTGCACATTTATACATTACACCTTTAGCTGTGCTTTTACACATTTTATTCATTTTTTAAAGGATACAGTCGCTGCTCCAGTGTTGCTGCACCAATGCTCCAAAAAGTAATTTATGAATGGATCATTAATACTGTACCTAGTACATTCTGTACTGTCTGTGATCACCTCTGGGTCACAATGATCATAGTTTTATAGCATAGTTTAGTATAGTTTTATGTTCAACCTGGGCCTTATTTCCCTGGTTTTTCCCATCAATGATGATTGATTGTGCACAAATTGTACAAAATGACTACACTGTGGTTAGAGCTTTACCTAGCTCCAGTTAGCAGGCAGCGCTGCTCTCTCACACACAGGGCAACATACTCTCCAACAGCTGAATCCAAAAAGCAATTAAAACACGCCCTTCCAACACTCTGAAATAATACATCCAATTTCCGATTACCCACTTTGTGAAACTTGTGTTTATTGCAGTATTAAATTAGATATGTTGTTTAAACTCGCATGAGGTCATTGGCAAGTAAGTAGACCGTTCCAAGTACGCTGATGCTGCGTTCATCAGATGTTCTGTAAATACCAACTGCCCAGTGGGAAAACGTGTTTACATCAGCCTCCCAGTGGTAATCATAAGTAGGATAGTGGGGAAAGTGGGGAATTTTTGGTAGTCTCTGATATCTCCCACCTGGCATCACAAGTTGCGGAGGTGTGTCGGCATAAGCGGTAAACAGGAAATCCACCTGTTTTGTCAGTCCAAGGTACTCAAGTTATCAGTTATATTCGCAATAATACAGTCAACCGCACACACGAAAAGTGAGAGATATCTGCGGTTGTTCATTGATGGTTGATTTTACATTCATAAATACAAATGATTTTGAATGTGCGCATTCCAAAGAGTAAAACACGTAAAGAATGCTTTCAAACCGAAGCAACTGAAATGTTGTGCTAATAATTATTTAAAGACATGTAACTGCAGTGTGAGCGTTATTGTTTGGAAACAACGTGTTTTTATCGCTTTCTGGGTTTGAGCGTAAGGGGGAAAAGCTATGAATCAAAAGGGCGCTTCTAGATCTCATGACAGAACGGCAGGTGCCACAGCGCACGCACACCATTGGTCGGTCACATCACCTTTGAGGCCGGGACGACCCTGCTCTCCGGGCGGTCCCTGGTAACCCTGAGAGCCGGTCCTGCCGGGGTAGCCCGGGGGCCCCGCGGAGCCTTTGAGTCCCGGTGTTCCCGGCTGGCCCGGGGGTCCCTTCAGGCTCTGACAGGTTTCACAGCTAGACGGGGGAGCCAGGGTCTGGAGCAACGCTGGGAGCTGGTCTGGGGGATGAAGCCAGAGAGTATTGAGTTAATCCATTTGGAAGTTAAATAGCAAGTCAAAGGTGCTTTCATCAGTGTCTGAAATTAACTCTTTGGTTCACCTGCCAATAATTTGGTAACAATTTACAATTACTTTACACTTTACAAGGGTCACTAGGTTAAGGGTTAGTTAATGCTTAATAAGCATTAACTAACCCTTAATTAACAGTTAACCAATGTGTAATTTACTAATGGTGTTAACTAAGGTATTCATTTATACATTATTTAATAGTTTATAAAGATGACTATTAAATAATGTATAAATTAATACCTTAGTTAACATGAACACCATTAGTAAATGATTACCAGACACATTAGTTAACTGTTAATTAAGGGTTAGTTAATGCTTATTAAGCATTAACTAACCCTTAACTTAGTGACCCTTATTGTAAAGTGTTACCAATAATTTTTACCATAGAAGTGTGTCACCCTACCCATTTTCAATGCTATTTTGTCTATAGAATTTAATTTAAAACTTGCTCGCTCACTTTTTTTTCACTTCTTACTTTTACATTTGCATTTTTTTCTGGTAGGTGCCCTTAAACCTGCTATGTTACCAACTTGTTTTACAAGTTGAAAAGACCCAAGACTGTATACAACTGGGACATTCAAATGTTATCGTCTGGAAGTTACTGGCCAGTGTGGTGGTAAACCTTTTTGATTTATCCACCAAAGATAGATCGGCGCTGAGACCCTGGCTTCCATATTCTGGTTCTCAGCAAAGTGACAAAAAAAAAAAAAAAAAAAACAGACAGACAGACAGACAGACAGACACTTACTACGCAGTACATCAGTGCAGAGCTTTATGAGGTGTTCATCTGAGGGAGGCTTCCCCTGAAAGACACGATTACACCTTCATTCAGCTGAATCCACTCTGGGACTCTGAAAACAGACTCAGTGTGTGATTGAGTATGCCTGCAGATCTACAGGATCTTCTCAACGCTCCGCTGTCTGCCTTCACATAGCCCACACACTGACAGCCATGCCCCCATTACTTCCAAACTTAACACTTCAAATCCAAGTAAGAAACCATCTGCATCTTTTAAACCTGTTTTTTTTTTTTGGCTGCTCAGAGGAAATGGTCAGGAGGCTCACTCACAGGTTTCCCAGGATAGCCCGGCTGGCCTGGTTGTCCCGGCAACCCGTCCTGGCCGGGAAATCCCCTGGGACCCACGACACCCATGTGTCCCATGTCGCCTTTCTTCCCTTCATGTCCCTTGGGGCCCAACTCCCCCACCACTCCTTTCTGAGGGAGCACGAG
>NW_027282435.1:0-107500 GCF_046629955.1 Centroberyx affinis | reverse complement strand
ACCAGTAAAAGACTGTGGTTGTACTAGGCAGCTCCAAGTGGCTGACAGTATTAGACTGTGGTTACTTTGTGCAGCTCCCAGTGTGAATGTGTCTGTGTGAATGTGAAGCCGGAGCTGAAAAAGAGCATGGAGCTCTGATGACTTCCCCTTGAGAAATAAAAAGTAAAATGAATAAATACCAAGACTGTCATCAGTCACAGTTGAGTGCAAATGTTCAAGCATCCCGTATCAATGTCAATCTCTCATTAAGTGCCGGTGGAGCAGTTGTGCTGCAGTGATAGGCGAGACATATACAACTAGTGTTATGACATGACTTTCACTGATAAGCGATGTTGCCCCAAAGTTAAAATGCAGCCCGCTCTTCCTTGCCAGCAAAGTGACATCTTGTCTCAGCTGCTCAATTCACAGCAAACTAATGGACTTCCAGTAACTGGCTCCTCCAAGTTGCTTGCAGTGTGGATGCTGGGTAATCCTCGGCTACACTTAACCAATAGCTCTAAGCCAATTTCTAAATGTATGCTCTCTTCCCTCCCTTCTCTTCTCTTTGCTTTACTTGTCTAACATTATTTCCTGTTGTGTAAGGGTAGGAAGCATAAAATCTAGTGAGTGCTTAAATAGATCTGCAATGGTTGTGTCAGTTTTAATGGGAAAACACATTTGAGGGTATAGTACATGCAGGCAGATTTGTGAGACAACATTAAATATGCGACGTAATTCAGTAAAAATGAAAGGTATATTAAGGAAATGAATGGCAATGTATGAACTGATGGGCCTTGTAACTATTATGCATATACACAAAAGAGGCCATTCTGTTCCATTTAATTCACTAAACTAACTGACTCTCTATGTACAGTACTTTCAAGTGCAAGTAACTGTGTAGAATGATGGGGTATTTGGCTGTGAAGCATATTAGAAAGGAATAGAAAAAACAATACCTGGTTTCCTTTAGACCCTGGCTCTCCAATCTCCCCCTGAAACACAACATTAGACGATGTAAACACTCAACTTAGATTCATGATTTTGTCTTCACGCTGACAGTGTGGCATGCAATGTGAAGGAATAATAACAGAGAAATAGCGTACATGGTCGGGTGAACACAATTCAGCAAATGTAAGCAAAATACAGCATGTTTAACATATTTATCCATATTAACATGGTTTATATTTAGGTGCCTGGGAGTAGTACTTTTGAAGTGTGAAGGACAACCTTCAGCTACATTCAAATGAATCATATCATGTAAGCAAAAATGAATAATACATTGACAAATATGTATTATGGAAAGTCGTCAACGTTTTTAACGGCAAAACATGGAAAAGTGCAAGCTCCTGACACCCACAGCCATAAATCATTCATAAAGTGTCGCTTTCGCTGCAAAATTCAGACCTCATTAAATCCAAGCGAAGCCCCACAGGTAATTTGGTTTGTTTTGTTTATGCTTTGTTGTCATAGCAACACCCCAAGCAGTTGACCCTCACCTTATGACCTTTGAACCCTGGCATGCCCATAGTACCTGGCAGCCCAGGAAACCCCGGCTCCCCCGGTACGCCCTGGAAAAGGTGAAAGGTTATCGATCTTTGGGAATCACTGGATGGGATTTAAAAACAGAGGCACTTCATAAACAGACCTGGGAACAGTATTCCTTAGACTGGCCAGTTATTTCACACTGGATGGAATGCAGTTGCCTGATGATTAGAGAAGGAGGCCTGTGACAACGAGGTTGCCTGTTCAAACTAAGGTCAAAGTGCTGTTGAGGCACTTAACTCAAAACCACCCCAGGGAAGCACCTAAGTGGCCAAAATTAGGGGCGTCCCGGTGGCTAACTGGCTAAGGCATGTCTTGGGTCCCCATCAGCTTCGGTCACGTCTTGACATCTTGGGTTTCAATCAGACCTGGGACCATAGTTGCATGCCATCCTCCTCAATCTGACATGAAGAAAGAACTAACGAGGCTCTTCAGATGCAACAAAGGGTGGTTTATACATTTACAAAAATGAAGGACCAAAAGTAAACATTTTGATCCTCAGAATCATCCTCAGCCCAATTAAAGTTCTGCACACAAAGACTTATATAGGAACCAATAGGAAGAGGGCTTCTGATAGGCAAGGTTTGCCAACAATGAGCCTGATAACTAGTTACCCAGGCTATTCAGACAATCAACATCAGAGGTACAATTCCACACGTGAAAATTAAAGGTATGGTAACATGAGCACATGATGGACCCAAAAGGCAAAATGTAGCACAAAGAGACAAAAGAGAAGACAAAAGGATTACAGAAAGCAAGCAAAAGACCATCTAGGTCCTAGTGGTTGCTCTTAATTGAGTAGGTGCCTCCAGTAGGAGTTTGTGTGCAGAACTTCTATTGTGCTAAGGATGGTCTGAGGGCTGAAACGTTCAGTTTTTGTCACTTTTCATGTTTTCATGTCATGTAAATAAACCACCCTTTTTTCCCATGGCGCAGCCGAGGGCATCACAGGGTAAATTCAGGTCGGTCAGTCAGTCAGCCAGTCAGTCAGTCATCAACGCTTCATGAGATGACCTCTAGAGAGCGTCTTTGTCCGTAAGATGCAGTGTTTCCCATACATAGGCTCATCTGTGGGGCAATGCCACAGAATAAATAGTATAGAATGTATAGAAATTGATCTATTCCAAATCGATCTCGAATACGCCTTATGCACATCACGTGATGTTTGTCATTTGGAGAAGCACAGACCAGCAGACCAGCAGCATTGCACTCAATCTGAGAGAGCCTCCCGTTGTAAAAACTAAAGTGAAACTTAAAATTCCACAACTTGCTCCAAACTCACATGTGTTAGTAATGGGATTTGTAAACAGTAACTTGATAACTCGTCTTCTGCTGCCGCTGCTGTAACGGTAGGTTACGTTATTACCGTGTAGTATTTAAAGTTTGTGGAAAAATATTGTTTATTTTAACAGATAACCGTGTCGCAATGCTTAAATGCATTGAATTGAACTGGATTGAAGACGTACCATGGGCCTGTACAGGATCCGCGCTTATTGTATCTGAAGAGCCTCTTTAGTATGATACCAGTGTGCGTCCTTCTTTCTTCATCTCATTGGACTATTTTTTGGCCTACACACCTGACCTACACTTTGGTAAGCCTTCAGTTAAGAGCACAAACCCCCCCTTTTGTTGATCCTTCTCTTTCCCATCTTTCCTGTCTCTCTATCGCTCTCTCTACTGTTAACTATCAGATAAAAGAAAAATGCCAAAACAATCTTAAAAAGGTGGCCAAAAATAGAAAGCTAGGGCAGTTCCCAGGTGTCTGTGTGTGTGTGTGTGTGTGTGTGTGTGTGTGCCTGTTTGTGTCTATTCTATCCCCTTGCAACTACTTCCCCAGGCTATTGCTGTGAATAAGAAAATGTTCTCAGTCAACAATCAAGCCTGGTTAAATACAGGTTAAGAAAGATGGCAGACTGACAACTCCCCCAGCTCCCCTTTACTCATTAAGTCATTAATTCAAAAAAATTAAAATAGCATCTGGTTTGAAGGATGACATCTTAAAGTACATAATTGAGGAAATCTTTTGCAATCTTGTAATGAACTAGCACAACAGAGGCGACCTGCTGCGTTTTTTAAATCACAATAGAACCGGCTGATATTTACGGGCGTAATTGCTCAGAAACATATCACTTAAAACGAGTGGTGTTTAAATTGTAGTTGTCATTCATTAGGAGGATCGAAACTGCAGGCTGATTAAATAAGCACTGGCGGACAGGATGAGAGGAAAGGGAGAGAGAAAGAGAGAGAATAAGGGAGAGAGAGGGGAGATGGTGAGTTGGCAGAGAGATAGTGGAAGGCAGGAGAAGAAGAGTACCAGATAGAGTCAATGGGAGAGAGACAGATAGATAGTGATAAGGCAGCAGTGGGAAAATGGTGAGATGCATCATTCCCCAAGTGTCATAAAAATCCCATCGGTGGTGTCTTAGATATCATGTGTGATGAAAGGAAAGATGAACAAATTAATGGATGAATCAAATGATGAAGATGAATCTAATGAATATTTGATTTATGTCAACTCTACCTAGAAAACAGTGAATCAGATGGAAATAGAGGCAAGCTCAAATGGTCTTTGAACCAAAACATTTAAATATTCAACAAAATTACCTTTGATATCATCAAGAGATGAGCAGAGCTGGAGAAGACCCAAATCAAACGCTACTGGATTTAAGGGAACATCCATGATGTTAATTCATAATGTGAGCAGTCAGCTAATTCATGCTATTGTTGACATTTATTAACATTGTATTTATCTCCAAATGAACCAGGTCTTATTGTGTAAGTTGTAGCTGATAACTAGTTTTAACAGTAACATCACCTAATGCTAATGTTAGCTAGCAGACAAAGCTAACATAAACACTAAGAATATGAAGCAAGGGTATGATTGTTAGCATATTACTCATACTAAAAATAAAGTAAAATTAATAATTAATTAATAAGAATTACACTTGGTTAGTTTGTAGATAAATATAACATTAACAACATGAAGTAGCTGACTGCTAACATAGCTAACTTTATGGACAACATGATTTCATAATAAGTTGTGAAATAAGCATGAACTCTGAAACGTGATTTATGTGCTCTGTACACAAGTTATGTGAAAATTACATTCTTCCACAATGAATTGAATTTTGTGACAATGACACAACTTGGATTCTGTGGCAACAGTAACAATTTGACACGGCATTGTCAGCCATCGGCTAATGGCTAAGTTTAGGCAACTAAAGCAACTTTGGTTAAGGTTATGATTAAGGTTATGGTTAGGCAACTAAACAACTTGGTTACCGTTGGGAAAAGGCTTTGGCCATGGGTAAAAAAGAAAAACTTTAGCTAAAAATTAAAATTCCACCCATGGTACAAATTTCCTTTGTACCAATTTTTGAACCCATCATCAATCGGTCTGACGATGATTAGACTCTGGGGGCGACGGACAATATTTCAGGGTTTCCGGTGTAGCCAGCGGACATCCGGGCCAAGACTTCCTCTTCCGTGCGCCGGTCATTGTTTACAGTCCAATTAGCAACTTGAGTACAATACACAAACATTGATACTTTTTATAAGTGTTTTAGGTCCCCCAGAGTCTAACTGTCGTCAGACCGATAGACGATGGGTTCCGAGATTGCCTTCGTACGAGCTGGGAATTGAACCCCAGTCACCGGTCTTGAAGGCAAACACTTCTGCCCATCCACCACCACAGCCCATAGACTGTAAAAAAAGATGGAGGTAGTGAGTGTGACGTCAACCACAACACCCTTACTTTCCACCGCGCTACGGTACTTCCTGTTTATAGTTGTGCCTCCTTCACATATTCCGTTTCATGTTGGGAACACGCAATTGTACGTGTTGGTGGCACATAAAGTGTTAAATCGTGTTCATTTCATATGTGGGAGATCAAGTCCATCAATCCAGTAGCTGTAGCCTTTGATTTGGACCTTATCCAGCTCTGTTCATCTCTCCACCATATTGAAGGACAATTTTGGAGTAGATTTAGATTTTTGTGTCCATTAACGGGTTGAATTTGCCTCCAGTGAGTTTGGTTACATCTGCTTCACTGTGAGAGAAAGACAGACAGAGGAAAGGAAGAGAAAGTGCTAGAGTGGTGAACAGACAGAGAGAGAGGTACAGTAGAAGAAGACAATCGAATCTGATTGATAATCTGCTGCTGCACTCACCTTTAAGCCTGGTACGCCATGAAGACCAGCAACCCCTGGTTCTCCAAAGCTCCCCTGAATAACCACACACACACACACACACACACACACACACGTCGTCATACTCTACTTGTGAGGACATTCTATTGACTACATGCATTCCCTAACCCTAAACTAACCTTAACCTTTACCCAAACATAAACATAACCCTAACCCTAACCCTAGCTTTTGTCCATATGACTGAAACAACCAGCCCTGAGTTTTCCATGCATATGGATACTACTACTCCTACTACTACTTCCTACTTCCAAATCAGCTGGAGCGAGGTGCAATCTATTTTCGGTGGATGGCCTTTGCCTAACCTGGACAACTCTGATAAAAAGCCCCTCTGTTCTGTGAAACAGTTGTGGTCAGAGCTCTGGGTAAACATCTACACACAACCACCCTAACCCTAACCCTAACCCTCTTAAATCTAATCTTATCCCTAAATCCTAATCTAACATTAACTTTAACCCTTACCCTGACCTAAACCTAATCCTAATTCTAATCTTAACCCTAAACCCAAATCCTAATCCTAAACTAGACCCTTGAGGAAGTGAGGACCGGCCAAAAAGCCCTCTCTTTGCAAAAATTATAGTTCCCACTAGGATAGACGTACAAGAACGTGAGCCGAATGTGAACTCTCCTTTGCGGCTATCAAATATTCAGAAACACCTACAATTGCTAAAGTGATTCCTAACAAGTTTCGTTCCCTCTCAACAAACTGCAGTTTTCTCCACGGGAACATCAAGTGAAGAGGGAGGGAGGAGTGTACAACATTATAACGGGCTGAGAATAGCCAAGCGGCTGGGGAGCAGGAGGCCATTAGCATAATAACTAATTATAACGTTCAACGCACAGACCTTGGGACCATCTCGACCGTTCTCTCCGGGTGGCCCCGGGGGGCCCTGGATCCCCTGGACGGAGAGATATAGAGGGAGAGAGAGAGAGAGAGAGGGGGAGAGAGAGAATGAGATGAAAGAGTCAGACAGAGTGCTTTGGGCTGAATGTGACAGAGTGCGTGACGGCTTAGTCAGGAAGCACTGAGGGAGAAATGAGATGGCTCAGGTCCACTCACACACAAACACACACACACACACACACACACACACACACACACACACACACACACACACAATGTTTGCATATTCAACACAGCATTCTACTGTATCAAGAGCCCAGCTGAAGCGGTGTGTTAGTCACTCTGTCTTCCCACATGCCTTCACCAGAGAACAATATACAAACAAATCTATTGCCTAGTAAGTGGCAGGATGTAGGAGAGAGCAGGGTAAAATGAGCCCACTGTTTACATTTTGCAGAACTAATAGAAGCAAAATAAATGTGAATTTATTTCAAACAATAATCGCTATGTATACTTGAGGTTGTTGGTCATCCATGGAAATAACAAAAAATGTGTAGCTAATACAGTTTTCGAATTCCCATTACCCATTAAAGTGCTAGAGACACATTTTACCCCAGTACTACCATTTTGACAACACATCTCCTTCCTTTTAGATCTTTACCATGATGAAATGACATTGCATTGTGAAAATCGTATCTTTTGACCTGACACACTTCCCACTTTATCCGTGTCTCTCCATCAGATTCAGGGAATTGAATGACTCTTCCTAAATCTGTGATCACATGATTCATTTTGTGTTTGGTTGTCTAGATCAGGGATTCTCAACCTTTTTCATATCAAGGACCCCTAATTTAGTCCACATTAGGGCCATGGACCCCCATTTGATGAGATTTTGTCTCTCAGACCCAAATCTGAGAATATTTTTATTGTTCGATATGATTTTGTCCAGAATTCCATGACTATCTGTATTGTAGGTAGAGAGATAACAGAGAAACTATGATCAAAACAGTCATTCTTCTACATTCTTTAATTGAGTTCACTTCTTGTTAATGAAATAATGGTGAAGTTTAACAATTCATCGATTTGCTGGGGACCCCCTGGAACCCCCTCAAGGACCCCTGGTGGTACCCGGACCCCATGTTGAGAACCACCGGTCTAGATCACTGGTTCCCAACCTAGGGGTCCCAACCCCGACTAGGGGTCGCCAAAGCTTCACGGGGGGTCGCAAGGCCTTCTTGGTTTTAAGGGGTGTAAGAAAACTTAAAAATATATATAAACAGTATATCTCAGCATTTCATTAATTTCTGTGAAGAAAGGAACTAAATGTAGTTGTTATTTTTAAAGTTTAGACGTTTTTTTAAGATATAAACGAGGATAAGGGCACGGTGAAGACATGAACACAAGCTATATTCACTCTCTGCTAAACAGCCTCGTCCTGCATTAGAAAAGTACACAGTTAACCAAAGAGCTAATAGAACGGCCGAGTGAATTTGTCCAAAATAAGCATAATGTAGTATGATGATAGTATGTATGATAGTTAAAAATAAATAATACAGAGAATTGTATAAAACGTTCCTAAAAATATCAGGAAAACTAATCTCTGATGCAATATTCATATAATCTGCTCAATATTCATCCAAATTGTTTGTTTTACACAAACTTCCTGCAGTTATTGCATTCACTATTTGGGTTAATTGTACAGTTATCAGTTGTTCTGTGCTGTTATTGTTATGCATTGAATATAATATGAAATATCCATAAAACATGTCTCTTCGTCAGCGGTCGTCTGTTTACTCAGTGATAGAATCAAGGTTATTATAGTTTTGCATTTTTATTAATTTTAATTAAGTTTTGATTTTTATTTCGTTTTGACTTTTTGTTTTCAATTTCAGTTTAGTTTTAATTAGTTTTTAAAGCGGGTTTGCTAGTTTAGTTTAGTTTTTATTTTTTGAAAATGCTTAGTTTTAGTTTCAGTGTTAGTTTTAGTCTTTTTTTTGTAATATGGGGTATTTGTCAGGGGTGAGATTCAAAAATTCTAAATACTAGGCTTATGTATGAGATAAATTGAGACATTTTCTCTATGATTTTAGTTTATTTTAGTTAGTTTTGTAAACACACAATGCAGTTTCAGTTAGTTATCTTTTTTTGTAAAGCCTCATTTTTATTTTTATTTCAGTTAACGAAAATGTTTTTTCACACCTAGTTTTCGTTATTTCGTTAGTTTTCGTTAACCATAATAACCTTGGGTAGAATAGGAGTCCCTTAAGGAAAAAGGCTGGGAAGCACTGGTCTAGATACAAGCGGTGGCTCAACTTATCCACAGGCTAAACATACCCCTTCCTTCCTATCAATGTCATATCAATTGAGCAAGAGGATGTTGAATCAGTGTCTGGTTTCAATGTTGATCGACAGTATCTATTGTAGTAGTTTATTGCAATAACATACATAACCACAACAGCAGATTTGCCGGTAACGGTCATATTGTGGTACCCAGCCTAAGGACTAACTCGTTGAAAAAAGCTGTCATTTACAGAGCCATAACAAACTGGAATAATTTACTTTTTAATATCCGCCTCATAAAAAATAAATCATCCTTCAAAATGATTATGCAGAGGCATTTATTGGCATGCAGATGACAGACTGAATAGTAGGAGGTATAACTCTGTTCCAGTTTTCAATATTCGTGTTCCGCTTCTTATGGGTTGTATAATTCTCATTCTTTTTAAATATTGCTTTTTTAATTAGTATTCTACCTAAATGTACGTTCAGTGTTGACTGGCTTTGAATTGTATATGAATGTATTTTCCTTTTTAGTTCATATCAATGTAAGCTTTGCATTTTTTTTTTTTTTATATTAATGTATATTGATGTAAATTAGTGTATATCAATGTAATTTCATGTTTATCATGTAATGTGTTATGTACAGTATGTCAGGTCTGGACCCCAGGAAGA
This sequence comes from Centroberyx affinis, assembly GCF_046629955.1. NCBI lineage: Eukaryota > Metazoa > Chordata > Actinopteri > Beryciformes > Berycidae > Centroberyx > Centroberyx affinis. The sequence goes on along the minus strand of NW_027282435.1, from coordinate 97,978 downwards.
TTAGCTGATTGCCATGGCATCAGCTAAACTCACCTGTTTCGTAAGCACTTTGTTTTGTAATGTGTGTTTGCCTTCTGTGCAGTTTTTAATGTTTTTATTTTGTTATTTTCTGCTTTTCTGTTTCTAACTTTCTTTTTATTTTCTGTTTTTTTAATGTTTTCATTGTACAGCACATTGTAACTCTGGTTTTGAAATGCGCTTTATAAATAAAGTTTACTTACTTACTAACTTACTAATGGGGATCCTTTAAATATACAAATACATCCACATATCCATCTGTGTATCGATCTAAACAAGCCATTTTCTTTGTTTATGGGCATATACAGTGTGTATTTGTATCTGCTTCCTCATTTAACACAGCTACTAACCTGAAAATGAGGGGAATTTATGCCCTTATATGCCCTTCTATTCATGATTCACTCCAGTTATTCCTCATTCCACGTATTTGTGCAGCCTCAGTTTGCCCAGCAGAGGGCAGCAGTGACATCGACATGCGGCCTACTCATCACTATGGAGGGCCACATATTCATGCTGCTTTGCTGTGATTGAGACTGTGTGTGAGCTTGTGTACCAGAGGGGGGTGCCCTTCCTCTGTGTACAATCACTGCCCCATTCACTCATCTGACTTTGCCTCTAGATTAAGAGTCACTCACTGCCTTAATGGCATTACTAAATAAATCAAATGGACTCATATTGTGCCTGGTCTAAATTAATGATCTCATTATGGGCCTACTGCAGTGACTGTTAATGTGAGTAGCTTAATGTTTGAAATTCTAATCTAGGGAACACTAGATAAGACTGCTTTTCTCCAAAGACAAATGTGAAAACAAGACATCAATATTCAATAATTAAACTTTCAGTATATGACATAAATATTCATCAGATATGTGTGTTTTTGCCTTTTTCTCTACCATCATCATTTAGCAACTTCTTCAAATTTAATTCCCAAATTCATTCATATAATACTAGACAGTTTGATCATCTTCACCTTCCTTTTTACAAAATTAATCATGGCCAGTACTCCCTTAGATACTGTGTACAGTGTACAGATATGGAATGCTAAAGCACACGTTATCAAGAGCTTGTTATCTTTAGAAAATTTTAAAAGGAAATTGTCATCACGTTTAATTCATGATGTCTAATTATTTTTTGACGTGTATATATATATATATTTTTTTTCTTTTCTTTTTCCTCTATTGTTTTTCATGTATTTCTTTGTTTTTACTGGATTGTTGTCTACCGATTGGGTAATTTTTTTGCTCAGTTTGTGTGGTTCTTCTTATTTTTTGTTGCATTTTTTTAAACTATGTTCGCTTAGTTTTTTTTTTTTGTTGTTTTTTTTCTTTCCTTTTTTGTTTTTTGTTATTGTTTGTTTTCCTTCTTAAGTTGAGGGGAGTTGTATAAGCCTGTGGCTTCTTGACCTCTCCTGTCACATCTTTTATTTTTTTCATTATCTGGATTTTATGCTGTTTTATGTGTGTGCAAATAAAATAAAATAAAATAAAAACAAAAATAAGAGTCAATTCAAATTAAATGAAAGCAGCAGCAAACTCACAACCCCTTTCCTGTTCACTTTCTGAACTGTGTAGCCGACTGTGACAGAAACTTGAATAGTCGACTATATATTGTCAATTCAGCAGAGGATGAAGTGTTTATGTTTATGTTTTTATGTAAAATATGTCACCAACCGAATGTCCTTTTATTCCAGGTTCTCCGTCCTGCCCAGGCATCCCCGTCTCTCCCTGAAAACACATTAAAGAACATGGAAAATAAACAGCGGATGGGACTGACTTGAAGTCAGTGGTGATATTGATTTAATGTCGCCGATATAAAGTGAGAGAGGGGCGCAGGAGACTCCCATCTTAACAAGTGTAACTGCTCAGATTTTACCTGAGGTCCCCTTGGCCCCACCTCTCCAGGAAGTCCCCGGATACCCTGCAGATGACACAGTGCATACAGTATGTCAGTTTGCACAGAAGTTTCATTTTTGTGGTCTTTTAGAGACTCTTCCTCACTCTGCACATTGAAAAAATCCCTTAACACACACCTTTTTAAAACTGCTTTTAATCTCTAACTCTCTTTCAGCCTCCTGGTCTTTTAATTTGCAACTTTCTTGTCTTTCCCCCGACTTAAAATGTTTTATTCGCTGTATTATTCATTGATATTGTCTGATATGTGTTTTGTGTATCTCGTTTACTATGTAAAGCGTCTTTGAGTATTCAGAAAAGCGCTATACAAATAAAATATATTATTATTATTATTATTATTAATAATAATGAATTATCTATCTAACTTAAGAACTGTCCTTCAAATAAGATACTAAAGCCACACTAAGTTGAACATTAAAATGTGCAACTTTTTTTTATATTAAAATAACAATAATTAAATAGAATATACTGTATATTATACATTACATTGTCTGTCTGTGACCCTGTGTGTTCATGCCTAAATCCCTGTTTGCCTGAACTTGTCTTTTTAATGATGTTGGGACATTTTGAGGTGTAAACCATTTGCTGTGGGCGTGTTGTATAGGTGTGGTCAGCAGTGTTGTGGCTATCAAGGTGAGGCTAGTGGCCACAGAGCAGGGAAGTCATTGCCACAACAGCAATGGTGGAATGCAGCAAGAAAAGAAAGAACAGCTAAGCTAAACGTTCAAAAACACAGTGAACATTTCATCTCCATCTTTGTAATGCAGATTGGCTGCGTTCACAGTCTGCCTCTTCAATGCCTGTGGCGGCTTTATCGATGCTGATTACCTCAGCCTCAGGCTGGATGACAGCTCATCAAGATGAGTGACAAGTGGTGGGGCAGGAACTTGACCAACTGAGGGGGAGGGGGGCGGGACTAACAATATACTTCCTGCCTCAAGAAGAAAAGTTGCATATTGTAGCTTTAAAATAACAACAGACCTAGACAAACATGCTAACAGATATATTGTTCGTTCTTTCTTTCTTTCTTTCTTTCTTTCTTTCAGATTTGTTACAAAACACTGAATGAGAAGACAAGTTGTTATTTTAATATAAGTTGCCACAGCATCCACTTTGTTTTATTGTCACAAAAAGCCAGTTTTGCGGTAGATAATACCGTTCACATGGTTTGTATCCACAGCATGTAAATCTGTGTTTCAGAGTTGCTCATTTCATGACTTTTTATGAGATCGTGTAAATGACACCTGTGCTACACCTATGCTACACTAGATTTGTTATGGACAAGTTCATGCGTTTACGCGTTAAATCGCTACGTCGCTTCGTTTTCTTCTTAGAAACGGCTGATGTCTCCATGTGTAAATGTCTGCCTTGGAAAATAGCTCAACTCCAGGCTCAGTAATAGAATTGTCAAATACCCTTGAGAATGGTTCACCGAGCTTGCCTAGACCCTAAGGAAAGCTGACACAGTGAAAAGCCAAGCTGTTGAATTTTGTTGGCAGGTGTTTACATGTGTAGACGTGTAGACGTTTCTAAGGAGATAACTATCAAAGAGGCAAAATCCTCTAATGCATAAAGACATGAACCTATGTCAAGTGCAGCGCAGGCGTTGCAGGTACTGGTCCTCCAGGATAATGGCGGAAATCCAACTTCATACTCAAAGTGTTTGTACTCTTATCCTCAGGCTTGGTGCGTGCAGTCAACCTGGATATATATGTCTCCATATGTTTTTGAGCACACTACACTAAGCAGCAACCTACAAATGCATTGTAGTTTGCCCATTGTACCCCAGATTTGTCGAATGCATCCATATGTCCGATGGTTTCAGCCATGGTGCCTCTTGATTCAAGGTGTGTAACAGACATTTCTTGCATTCTTAGATTTTGTATACTTGTGCTTTTCATGCTAAACCCTGTCCAGCAGTAAATGTACTATGCAAATGTAAATGTACTATACAAAAATTTTTAACACAAATAATTTAGTATTGTAATCACAGTTTAACGCTATTAATGGCTTTTTTATATATTACATTAGATAGTTTCCCTGGACTGGGTGAAGAGCCAAACACTGCGGGAACATGCCAGGTCAGGCTTCTATCCTCCAGATGAGTGTTATATCAAATGAAACTAATATAACACACTTTGGGAGTAGATTTCTATTTGTAGTAGCACTGCAACAAAACCTAAAACGTTGTTTAGAGAATGATACATTTTTGTTAAGGCTAAACCCTTAAAGGGGTTAGGGGCGCACTGATGATTTCCTAAGATTAGTTTTCTCTGTGTGTGTGTGTGTGTATGTGTGTGTGTGTGTGTGTGTGTATTCCTTGTGGTTTAAATATGTCTAAATGATCCAGATATCAGCTGGGGTCTGACATGGTGGCTTTACCGACAACATCAGGGCTGTTTCTCTGCGAACACCAAGAAGACATCCTGTGTACTCTCTCTGTCTTCCTCTTCCTATCTGTCTATCTGTTAAAGATGTTGAATCAATGCCAGATTTCAATGTTAGATCAACCAAACAGATTACTGAAATTTAATTGAAACTATGTTCATTTTGTGTCTGTTTTCTGTCCATTTTTAAAGTTGTATCAGTGTCAGATCATTGAGCAAGATGTTGAATCAATGTCAGATTCCAGTTGATTCAATGTAATTAACATTGAAGCGCTAACATTGATTCTCGGTTCATTCAATCTCAGTTTGCTGTCTGGGGGGAGCTTTTCAGTCTTTTCCTAATCAATCTCTTTGGAGCTGTTGGCAAGCCATCATTGTCAGTGTGAGACAAACTCTTTTCTCTTGTTTCTAGGAAAAGGTAGAAGCAGTGAATGCTCACTAATACAGAGAAAATTATCCAAAAGCAAAGGAACAACAGATTTCACAGCTGGAATTCAGTGGAATTGCCCTTTAAATAGCTAATTGCTCAATATTCCATGGAATTTGAGGGGTTTTTTTGTCAGGTGGATGTCTTGTCATGAAAAGAAACAGTATTTGATACAGGCTGAATTTCAGAGATGTTTTGTGGCTTGATGTCGGTATCAATAAAAAGTGAAATATGAGCGACATCAATTTCCTGGGCGAAAACAAGAGCACCGATCAGGGTGTGATAACAAATATTTTCCCCCCCAAACAACCCTAACCTTGGCGAAGAAAACACTCATAAACACACTAGTGTCTTTGAGAGGTGGTATATTATGAGGCGGGCCCTGCATTGAAATAGGCCTCTTACTCATCCATCTCTCAGCAGCACACCCGCAAGTCTGCAGATGGATGTGGATATATGATCTGACGTTAGTGGATCCTGGCTATCATCACACCGCAGTTTCGCTTCCCCACCCTCATCATGCCTTCACCTTACCTCGAGGTGAGGAGAGGGCAGAACAGGGAAGGGTAGGAAAAGAGACGAAGAAGACTGATTCTTTCAACGAACTTGATTCTTTCGGGATGTCCGAGAAGTAGTGAATCGACGCAGGACCGCCACCCCGACAACATGACGAACAAAGAGCAATACCATCGCAAAACAAGACAAATAGCCTAAAACATTTCAACTGAAAAGAACCTTTGAAACACAAGTAAAATAGCTGATAGTCTAATAAGAGGTTAAAGGTTACGGCTGGTGTTTTTAAATACATTTCTTAACGTCAACAAATCCTATGAAAATAACGGAATCAACAATGCGTTTGCTCTACTCCTGTTACTTTCTGACTTCCCACGTACCTTTTTAGCCTTCAAACCGGAAGTCATTGGCTCCAATTGTAAGCTAAAAACCTTGAAATACAGCTCACAAAGACATAGTTTCCATTTTAAAAATCGCTAACTGTTACCATGAAAACTCAGGCTGTTGTAGTTATTACCAAATCAAATTCAAATGGGCACAATTTCTTCATTACGGCGGGGACTATTTTCTGTGCTACAGAACTACTTTCCTGAGATGGAAAACGTGTTTACAGCCGGCTTATTAAGTTGTTTGAGGAAAAAGTCGGCCGGCCCGGTGCATGGTGATGATGAAATATGCTGCCCAGAGCATCAGCATGGCTCTGTGACGGGTTTTTAATGTTTTTTTTAATACAATGGAGTTCTATGGCTGCTGGGACATGGCTGCATTCGGCACCGGCTACATGGACAAGACTTAGCAAAACAAATTAATTGCTGATTTTGTTATTTTCGTAGGATTTGTTGACGGTAAGAAATGTTAGGCTTGATCAAGTCCAGTCTCAAATAATAAATTTGGTAGACTGTGTACCGCTATGAATTTAGACAAATTTACAGCTGTTCAAACTCAGCAAGTTAAAGCCAAATATTGTCTGTCAGATTCAGACATCATTGCTATTGTGTCCATTCAATTGTCTCATGTAATAACCGTAAACAGATTAAACTCTCTGACTGATACACAGAATTGGTTCATTAAGTGAACCATTAACACACTGAAGGAACAAATCACTCACATTTGTACCGTGACTTTTGACCAAATGGTGGCGCTGCCTATGAGCCTATGATTTGTTCAGTCTACAGTTCGTTCAGCCTACACGAAAGATTCAACTTAACCCATACACTACCAAATTAACTGCTGAACAAACTGAACAAATCCTACACTATCGCACTTGCACCATGGAGTAGTATGCTGTTTGGGTGTCACGTAATGACGACAGTGAATGAATGAACAAGTAAGTTTTAAAATTTGTTTGTTTGTCGCAACTGTGGTTAATTACACCCATTATAAAGAGTAGCTAGCCAACATTCAAGTCATAGCCAAGGTAAGCAGATGATAATTGTCTTTGTCCTGAACGTTCGTTTTGTGTTTGCAAGCATGTTGGCTCATTTAGAACTGTATTGAGTAACTAACTAAAGCAGATGCAAGTTTATAAATGTATGTTTTTAGGAGTGATTTAACAGAAGACGCTGAAGAAGCTAGCCTAATCTCCTCCTTTCTAGCCCGATAATCCTCGAGATCGTGTTTTGTATTGTTTTTTGTAATTCTGTCTCTATCTTTTGTGCTAAGCGCTCATTGCTGTGTTTTTTTTTATTTTGTCTCCATCTTTGCTGCTAAGTGCTCATCAGTGGTGTTTCTGCACTGCACTGCACTGCACTTGCCAGAGATCACTTGACGTCTTTTTCCTTGGACTTTCCGTTGATGAAGTTTGAGTTTCTGTATGTGGTGCTCCTTTCTTTGTCCGTATATGTCATTCTGGTAAGGTAGTTGCAGTACCATGGCCAACCGCTACCTAATGGTACAGTAAGGCCATTTTCCCTGTAGAGAACCTCTGTAATATCGATAAGTTAGAAATGAATTAAGTGAATTCCCATAATACCCTGATGTAGATGAGCATAGCTTTGGATACGTTGACTGCATATGCTTGCCCTGCAACTACCTAAGGAAAATGTCCCAATCAGGCTCCCATATAAAATAATCTGGTGAGCATTTTGTGATAATACTATCAAAATGTCAACATTAGACAGCCAGTAGCTAGCTAGTTAAATTAGCACATGGGTAATGGAGGCTTTTCCAAGTTTGGACAACATTATGTTAATGCCATCTTTCCAGCACACACTGAGGTAACACATGAACATTTTACAATTACAATGTTCAGGTAAATCCATATTGCATTCTGAATGTTCGCTTACTGCAAGAGGAGACAAATAGCCGTTGCCTTTGTTTAAATCCTGTTGGTCACAGAAATTGCCATCTTGGACTGACGCAATACATCCTGATTGGCTCCACGTCATAGCATCTGATTGGCTGAGTGGGTATCTTACCCAGAATCCTACTGATGGTACACTGACATCACACTCTGGGAATTATGGGAGGTAGCAGGAAGTGGCAAAGAGAATTGGCTTCACTCACGCCCATAGGCAGAGGCCATTATTATAGGCCAATGGTTCAGACATAGAGGCTGTACAACTGGCCTATCACTGCTCATGCTAAATATCCAGTTCTTCTTCTATTTATTATAAACAAAAATGCATCACTTCCTTTGCACCAGAGGTTTTTTCCCCACAAAGAGCTACCAAACACCAGGTGTTTAGAACAGCAAGTGCAAAAGCTTTCATGAACTGGCTAGTTGAATCACTATTGTGTTATAGCAATCACATAGAGAGTAGCAAAACTGACATTTATTTATATGTAAATGTCATGGATTATCTTAAACAGGGTCAAGAGGTTGAAAATACTGTAGATAAATCAAGTGAAGATAAATGGGAAGGTTGCAAGAGAGGAAAAGAGAGTGAAGGGGGAGAAGAGGGGAAAGGGAGTGAATGAGGGCTTCCCACATGCCCAGGAAAGTTGAGGGTAGGAGATGAGAGAGGAGGATGTAGGATTAAAGGACTTTGGTCTCTTTAATCTGTTCTGCTTTGCATTCTGATCTACTTTAATCACTCACTTTATCAGAGGAGGCCCTCATCACTGCTGCTGGAATGCCACACTATGTACATCAATAGCTGGGTTTTCATCCAAGTACTTTATGCGGACCAAATTCCAAAAGCTGAATAGAAACAGGAGATTTTGATCAAATGTTCTCACTTAGTTATCTCACTTATCACTCAGCAATTCAACAGTTCAAAAGTGGCTTTGACTGACTCAAGAAATGTCTAACATACAGTATATAAGGTTCCCATTGTGGTGACCATTAGTTGGTAATTTGGAATATCAGATTTGTTCTTTCTATCAGTCTCCATAGTGGTTATAAGACCATTGGCTGGTACATTAGAATATCATTATCATATCAAGTGCATTTCTTTTTTTTTTCGTCTTTAGATGAAATATGGCCAACATTATCTGACACTAAAGAACAATAACCCAATACTAATACCCAATACAATACTTGGACAATACTAATCAGTTCTTGAAAGGTTCTTTCCATTTTTCTGGTGGGTGTGTTTTGAAATTCAGGAAACATGCGACATTTCAAATTGTGTAATTTGTGTATGTACACGCTTGTTCCTGAATACCTGTGTATGCATGCATGTGTTTGTGTCTGTTAGTGTCTATCTGTGTCTATTGGTTTGTGTACTGTGGTTTGTATTAATATAGAGGGGGTTTTATGCAGCCTTAGTTACAAGGCGATTAAATTTAGTATAGTAAAACTATTTAGGATAATAAAACATGTATCCATTGTTTTTTTGGGGGTGTTTTTCTAGCGTTGCATGCAAACATCAGCTTGATTAGGAAGGGAGGGTTTGGTTTTGGGGTGCGGTGGGGAGCTGCTCAGCACGCAATGCTGTCTGCTACTGTTAATATAAAGACTGTGAGACTGGATAGGCTGGAGCAGGATATGTGTGTGTGTGTGTGTGTGTGTGTACTACATACAAACACGGCTCAGCAACGTACAGTATTTTACTATGTGGATGTGAGTAATGAGGATTGTTATATAATTAGTAGAGACAGGCAAGACCAGCTTCATTGTCTATAAAGAGTGTACGTGTGTTGCACGTGTGCATTAGTGTGTGTGTGCCTTGCTATACACACTGCCTCCTATAAAGTGTGTGTGTGTGTGTGTGTGTGTGTGTGTGTGTGTGTGTGTGTGGGTGTGAGACAATGATGAGTTTACCAGACTGACACTTTAGAGCCATTTTTACAAGCTGCATAACCGTGAACATTTAAAGCAATTAAACACACTGCATTGAAGACTTCACGTCGGGCCTGAGGCCGGCCTTTTAGCTTGTGGATTTAAAGTCATAATTGGCAACATTTTCATATAAATAAATGTCTTGTCATGTCATGTTTTGCTGCTCTCTATCACTGATTGCTATAACACAGTAGTGAGTCAACCTATAGCCACTTCATGAAAGCTTTTACATTTGCTGTTCTACACACCGTCTTTCCGGGGGCAAAATCCTCTGGCACACAGGAAGTGATGCGTTTTATGTTTCCAGTTTGTTTTAGGGCTGAACAATTAATCAAAATTTTATCGAAATCGCAATATGGCCCTCAAATCGCAGGAGGCGCAATATTTGTTAAAGGTGAAATGTGTGTCAAAATACCATTTTAAATGAAATATTGTGGTGCTGCAGAGATGTCCTGGCCTACACATCATATTCTACAGACTTAAGGAAACATCTTTGTTTGGTACAGATCCCTGCAAAAATCACGTTTAATACGTTTTTCAATGAAAATGAGAATAATGATATAAAAATTATCACTCCCTCTAATATCGCAAATCATATCGCAATTGCAATATCAGTCAAAATAATCGCAATTAGATATTTTTTCAAAATCGTTCAGCCCAAGTTTGTTTGCAATAAATAGAAGAAGAAAGAAGTGCTGGGTAAAAAAAAAAAAACACCACAGCAATATACTTTTATAAAATGAAAAGACAACAACAACAGAATCCTGAGGATTACCACTTTAAGTGAATTAAAGTAAATATCATATAAGTAACTGAAGCTGTTGCATCCAACATACTGGACATTGTACCATCCATTCAAATCCTTTGAGCATTTATCATACACAACTTCTACTTTCAGTAACTATGAAAGTACACAACCTCTACTGTCTGTAATAGGGCTGTGCAAAAAAATCGATACAGCTGAGTATTGCAATATTTTATTCCATGATACTGTATCGATTTTCCAGCCCCTCGTATCGATACATTAAAAAAAATGATTCATGTTTTAAACAGATTTAAAATGTCCTTAAATTTCCCTCAAATCCCTTTGAATGAAATAGTTTTGACTCAATTTGTCTGCTGAGTTATCAATATAATGTGATGTACATATTAGACTACCCAGGTGGTACACAGCAAGTTGTATTTTCAGCTCTATTTTTAAATTTTCAGTAAATAATGTAGAGTATTGCAATGTATCGCAATATGTATCGTATCGCAATGTATCGTGATACAATCGTATTGTGACCCATGTATCATGATACGTATCGTATCGTGACCCATGTATCGTGATACGTATCGTATCGTGAGGTCGTTGCCAATACCCAGCCTTAGTCTGTAACTATGAAAGTACAAACTGGTTAAAGGCTGGCTCCATCCTAAGCTCCATCCTCCATCCTTAACAAGCTCATCAGCGTTATGAAAGGCAATACCAAAGCAGCCACCAATACATGATTTGCCTGCAGAACGCTACATAGATGCAATCAGAGTCTCTCACACAGTCTACGATTGGTCAGAATAGAGACACTGTCAACCAAGTTGCTTGCAGTGTGAACGCACAGTTAGGCTCTTTTGTACCAACAGCCATGTGTGTATGTGTGCATATATGTATGTGATATGTGTGTGTAAACAGTTATGTGTTGTATTATTATGAATTATTGTATGCTTAAATGTTTTCAATGTGGACTCTTGGAAGATTAGCCAATGGGCTAAAAGAGATCCAAATCAAATCAAATCAAACGTTTGTGTTGATATGGACTCCATCTGGAAAATTGATGAGGTTCATATGTTACAGACATCTGTAAATATATGAAATGTGAATAGTTTTTGCACATTTCTACATATGTATGGTCCTATCTACACTTGATAATGTGAATCCGTAACGACGCACATTTGCAAATTTAATAATGCACAGAGCCAAAATAGTATGCACATTTTTCATACCCTGTATATATGCTGTGAATTCATACATTTTCATATTTCATATTTTTTCCTCTCAGTCTGCTCTATTTCTTGTAATTATCGGTCACACTGTGTTTTACAGACTCTATTGTTCTTTTTTTTTTAAAGATTTATTTTTCAGCATTTTATGCTTTATTTGACAGATATAGTGAGAGAGAGAGAGACAGGAAGGTATGGGAGAGAGAGCGAGGGGAGGGCATGCAGCAAAGGACCACGGGCCGGATTCAAACCCGGGTCACTGCGGGAAGGACTGATCAAAGAATATTAAAGAATATCAAAGAATACGATATAGCCAGTGCTATATCGTATTCTTTGATTCTGCGACAACTCCTATGGGGAAGATACATTTTCATCTAATCTGAAGTTTCTTTTTGTTTTTGCTGGATTGCGATGTGTTGCAATGGTTCATGTGTTTGTGACAAGCAGTGATGCAGTGATAAATACAAAGGAGGGTCAACTATGACAGTGATCATCAAATGGCAAACAACCACCAATGTGGGAAAAAAATAATTATATTTTCAAAGCATTTACGCATCTTATCACCTTAAAAGACTTATGATTTATGTTAGTCTAAAAAAGTGGATTTAGCTAGGTTTACCTCTACGACATCTCTGGTGACAAGTATGCGTGTGTGTGTATGTATTGTCCGTGTGCTTGTGTGTGCATGCATGTATCTGTAGTGAGGGGGTGTGTGTGTGTGTGTGTGTGTATGAGTGCAGTGAGTTTTAAAGCAGCAGTGAATACGAGGTCGCATGTTTATTTCCTGATTGCTCTTTCCCTCAATTCTTTATAGGGCCACTTAAAACCTAGTTGCAGATCATAGCCACAGAGTGCCTAGTTAACAAGAAACTTATTTTGTAAGCAGTCTCCGCACTCGTCGGCAGCTGTAAAACTAAGCATGTAATGAATTACAGCCTAATAACTTGAATTAATACACTAAGAGTCAGCCGTGATTGTTGCTACTGGCATTGCTGCAAAATTACAAAACATATTCAATCTGTTAATATATGGCTAATAATGTAATGACTGCATTTTGATTACAGCACATTGTTTTAGCTTCAATATCCAAACCCTTAACAGCTGACAGATTTCATGTTTACACAGTGAAATGCCCTTCATGCAGTGCTGTCAGACAGGCAGGTATAACATGAATGGGATTAACATGTCATCAGTGTCAACTCACCGGGACGCCCTGAACTCCATCAGCACCAGCCAGCCCGGTATCTCCCTTCTCTCCCTGGGGAGACGACACAAAAATCATTACTGGAAAATTTGCCGTGCCGCATATCTCTCTAGCAATATCAACAGGACACTTATTGTACATTTACTGTGATTGGCAACTAAAGTAATTCCGATTCAGATTCTAAAGTCATCAAGGACATAGATCAGTCATGTTCAGTAAAAACTCACCGTGTGGATATCAGCCTTGTATGTACTTGGACCTATAAAGCTCATCATATCAGGTAACCTACGGCCGCTAGGTACCATTACACTACAGACTATCTGCAAGTTTCAAAAAGCCACATTTAAAACTTTAAAACCTTTTTAAATGGTACTTGGAATTGAATTTATGACCAATTAAAAAACCAAAACAAAGAAACAAAGCTGCTAAAACCAGCCTAGTTCTGATTGAACATAGCTAATGAAAGTTGTGAAACTATAAATGGGCAGAATGAGAAAAGGACGCCAGGAAATGAATTGTTAAAATTGAATTGCACATAAACCTACTGTGTTTGGTAAAACAGATAGGATGCACACTGTACTACTAACCCTGTTCTGTATTAAGAGTGGACATGCAGCACAAAGGTGTCAAAACTACATGGTGAAAAAATAACCTCTAATATCTGAATTTAAGACATTTTAATACTTTCTAAGGCCTTAAATGTACATCATTTAAATTAAGGCATTATCATTTGTCAAATGCCAAATTAAATGTTTTGAATTTAAAATGGAAATATTCATGACGTTTCCAAGACCCACTTGCTATAGAAATGTTGTTGTTGTTGTTGTTTTTAAGCTCAGAAAAATGATAAAGGGGTAAACAGCATGCCATGAATGTGTAAAAGAAGATGTAAAATACATTCTGGTATATTACTTTAAAGTGACCCATTTGTAAAATTCCCGGATATTCCCTGCAGGGTTCTTACACATTACCAAAAAGAATTTGCTAATTTCCAAGTAATTTCCACAAAAAAAGGATAGAAAAATGCTGTTATACTGGACCTATGAACATATAACTACACATTATCTTTGGGTTTAGACCCCTGTCATGTCACATGTTCTGATATTTGTTGCTATGAACAATAATCTTCATCTCTAGAGTGATATGGCATAGTTGGCCATTGGCATAAATCATCATGAACACCAATGAAAACCTTAAAATCAAGAATTTAAAGACTGAAAAGAGTATGGAATTTTTAAATTGAAACTCTGTAGGAACCCTGTTTCCGACTTCCTCAGAGAATGTATTAAATTCCCTGACTCAAATACATTGACTGTCTGGAAAACACCTGTCAAAACTTCATGACATTCCCTGACGTTCCCAGAGAATACATCAGATTCCCTGGCTTTTCCCTGTGTGGAATACGCCTCTCAAAATTTCACGATATCCCAGGAATTCCTTGACCAGCCGGAACTCTGTAAGCCTCGTTGAAAACATAAGAAATGAAGAGAGCTCATCTAAAAAAAGACCATAAGTGGTCTTTGTCTTTGCTTCTGTTGTGGATATATTTCATGATCCATTAGTAGTGCTGTCAGTATTGTTCCACTGGTCTGTCCTAGTGAGACAGCCCAGCTAATACTGTAGCTGTCTAGCCGTCCCTATACCAGCCTCATTAAGTTTCATCCAGGGATCTGGGAACACTTTTCTTGTTGCTTTTGTAGATGAGCCATTCCCAACATCCAGTATAAACTGTAAAATTCATTTCAAAGAATCGCCTGGCCTCAAAGAGAAGACTATTGTAGCTTGGGACAGCGCATTACAGTCAAGTACGGAATGTGGCTCAGTACAGCTGGCTGTTTGGATTGAAAGGCTCGGCTCGCAGTACAACATGTACTTAGATATGGCTCGTCTCTAGACTTCCTGGCCTACAATATGCTGCACTATGTATTTAAAACGACACTTAAGCGAATGGTGGTATGCAGAAACTTCCCAGGCTACTATTTAAAACAATACTGCATTATAATGGGCTTCTCGTCAATATGCCATATCTGCTGGCTTTTACATCATGCCACCATATTTTGTGTTGAGCATGCGCCTTAAGCAGTTCAACAGTTCAGCGCAGGGTTTGTACGTCTTGAGTCTAGTCTCCAACACTTTTCCGATGTCTTGGACTAGTCTTGGTCTCGGCCTCTACTGGATGTTGACTTGCCTAAAGATTTCTAAGACTTTTTCTCCAACCCTGGTCCACTTTGGTTTATTTTCTCCCTAGTACTGCAAAGAATTTAAAGGACCTGTGTGTAGCCTGTAATGGTCCTCAAACTCGAATGCATTGATTAGTCGGATGCTGCAGTTCAGCGCAGGGTTTGTACGTCTTGAGTCTAGTCTCCAACACTTTTCCGATGTCTTGGACTAGTCTTGGTCTCGGCCTCTACTGGATGTTGACTTGCCTAAAGATTTCTAAGACTTTTTCTCCAACCCTGGTCCACTTTGGTTTATTTTCTCCCTAGTACTGCAAAGAATTTAAAGGGCCTAAAGATTTCTAAGACTTTTTCTCCAACCCTGGTCCACTTTGGTTTATTTTCTCCCTAATAGTGCGAAGAATTTAAAGGACCTAAAGATTTCTAAGACTTTTTCTCCAACCCTGGTCCACTTTGGTTTATTTTCTCCCTAGGACTGCAAAGAATTTAAAGGACCTGTGTGTAGCCTGTAATGGTCCTCAAACTTGAATGCATTGATTAGTCGGATGCTGCAGTTCAGCGCAGGGTTTGTACGTCTTGAGTCTATTCTCTAACACTTTTCCGATGTCTTGGACTAGTCTTGGTCTCGGCCTCTACTGGATGTTGACTTGCCTAAAGATTTCTAAGACTTTTTCTCCAACCCTGGTCCACTTTGGTTTATTTTCTCCCTCGTACTGCAAAGACTTTAAAGGGCCCAAAGATTTCTAAGACTTTTTCTCCAACCCTGGTCCACTTTGGTTTATTTTCTCCCTAGTACTGCAAATAATTTAACCTGTGTGTAGCCTGTAATGGTCCTCAAACTTGAATGCATTGATTAGTCGGATGCTGAAGGGTATAGTACAGAGGTCCTGCAGATAGACCTACATCTGTGTCCATCCTTAATCATTAATTCTACATTTGGAAAGACGTTTACATTGTTTTATTGCCTATTTTGGTCGTGCTCTTGCTCTGGCCTCGGTCTTGTCTTGGTCTCGACCCCTTTGGACACGGTCTTGACTCAGATTTGACTGAGCCGGTTCTTGCACTTGACTCGACTGAGGTGGTCTCGACTCCAGGCTTCAAGCATGACAACATGTGGAACAAAGCGCTTCCTTCTATTCAAGTTCCTTCGCAGACACAGAGGCTACCGGGTCCCACCGATGTACATTTGAAGTGCCGAGCTCTGTATGTCGGCGGCGAGGAAACAAGTGAATTAGCTCTCCACTGCGTCTGTTTTCTTTTGAAGTGTCTTGCCACACTACGCACATAAAACCATACGAGCAGCAGACCTCGTAATTACACAGCCAAGACGCCCACCGTGGCCCAATAAACAAGATGACATAAATCTCTGGACCTTACAACTGAGAGAAAATAGACAAGTGCAGAGTGGCTGGTCGGGACCGACATCGGCCCTCCATGTAGGCGGAGTGACCTGCCGCTTCACCCTGCCACATACTGTTAAAGTGAACTGAAGTGACTGTTACTTGTCTCTAAGCCACACTGCGCTTGGATGAATTCTGGTTGGAGATCTGACAGAGGAGTCAATAAAAGATAGAGGCGGCTAACAGGAAAATACAATAATACACAGTATACAGCCTGTGTCTGGCAAGATCATTTTCTAATAAAGAATCAATCAAACTGTGTTTCAGAGCAAATACACACACACACACACACACACATAAGGTCTGATATTACCACACACCAAACAGCAAGTGACGCTAACATTTCAAATCAATAAGGGCAACAAAAATAAAATAAATGCTAACATTCGAATGCCTAGGTTATATACAGTCTTTGGTCTTTGCCTGTTCTTTAACTTTGTCTCTGCTGGCCACTGTATCTAGGCATTATAATTGACACAAACCTTTCAAAAAACAAGTTAGTAGGGTCGTCAGCAATGTTAAATTTAATCACAATAATTTTAAGAGCATCAGGCTCCAGTTGTCTCGGTCTGCTGCAAAGCTTTTTGTACATACTATGATTTTTCCCCATCTGTCTTACTGCAACCTGGTCACAGGCAGGTGTGACTACACTCAAGCCTGTGTACCTACTCTATAAACAAATTCTAAAAGTACTAGATAAAAAGCCAAGGGATTATCATCACAGTAAAATCCTGAAAAAATATGATTTCCTCAATTTTGATAACTTCTTATTTTACTCTGATGCATGCCTGATGTTTAAAATTATTCATAATCTCACACCCCCTCCTCTTAGAGGATGCCTGGCCTATCCTGGTAGTGGCGGTGCCGGTAGGACTAGAGCATCTTCTAGGACAGTGATTCTCAACCTTTTTCATATCAAGGACCCTAATTTAGTCCACATTAGAGCCATGAACCCCCATTTGATGAGATTTAGTCTCTCTGACCCAAATCTGAGAATATTTTTATAGTCAGATATGATTTTGTCCAGAACTCCTTGACTATCTGTAGAGATAACAGATAAACTATGATCAGAACAGTCAATCATCTACATTCTCTAATTGTGTTAACTTCTTGTAAATGAAATAATGCTGAAGTTTAATAATTCATCAGTTTGCAGGGGACCCCCAGTAACGCCCTCAAGGACCCCTGGTGGTCCCCGGACCCGACGTTGAGAACCACTGTTCTAGGGGTGACTGGGCACTGCAGTTCAGAAAGACGGGCTTTGGTCAATCTGCCTTCTCGGTTAAAGTAGTGGGGAAGTGGAATTCCATACCCAGAAACATTAGAAACTCAGGAAGCTTTGCAGTGTTTAAAACCAGCCTCAAGCTTTGGCTAAAGTCAGCACAAATGTGTCACCACCAATGATTGCTTTGTATATATTGTATTTATCATACTGATTGTATCTATCTCACACTGATTGACTTTTATGTATTGTGCTTTTTTTGGTCTACCTGCCCAGGGACAACAGATGTAAATTAGCTGCCAGCTAACTCTGGTGCAATTACTTTTAATTGTGCGCTGTCCCTGCAAAAATAAACAATAAATAACAATAAAAAACTGTACACTCTCTCTGACTGTCAGATGACTCCCCATATAACAGGCTCCTGATTGGCTACATAAATCAGTAGTGTCTACACTTCTGTTTCTCCACTGCCTGGATGGTTAACTAGCCCAACATTTAGTCGAAACCAAGCAGCCAAAACCACAGGTGAATTTGGAAGCCAATAAGGAAGTGGCGGCAATTCCTCTAACGTCCACTAGGGGCTGGCTCCAAAGAGACTCCAAATCCAGCCCAACTCCATACAAGTCAATGGGACCACAAGCCAACTTCTCACTCAAAATATAAAGTCAATAAATATTTTCGACAAGAGGTTATGGGCTCAGTAGGGAATTTCACTTCTTCTAATGTGTGTCCTTATGGCGATTTTCAAAATAATTAACGGGATATAACAGATATAAAACGATGTTGTTTGCCTTGTGATTGACAGGTCGCCTGTCCAGTGGTCAAGTGGCTGAGTACGAGCCAGTAGTAGGCCGAGCTGCAGCTCAGGCTCGCTTTGGCTGAGCTGGCTTCAAAAAATTTCAACATGGTGGCAATCGTAAACCCAATTAACAATAATAAGAAATAAATAAATAATAATAATTATAATAATAATAAATAATAATAATAAATCTTTAGGCTTCAAAACGGCCCTTCAGAAACCTATGGGTGACGTCACACTCACTACCTCCAACTTTTTTTACAGTCTATGGTCGAAAGGAGGCCACCAAAGATATAGATAAGATAAAAGTTAAGAGGAAAATGAAGACGAAAAGATCCATTATATAAGTGCGTGAGCAAGTTTTACATTAAAACTTACTGAATGTTTCACACAGTATCTGATTCTATTCATTATACACCATTGAAAACAGGTTTCTTTTGGTCGGTAAAAAAAATATTCTTGGCGGGTAATTTTTTTTTAGTTTACCAGCCCTTGGCAGGTGAGCCAAAAAGTTAAATTCAAACACTGCACACACATCATAATGTCAATACATACACACAGGGACACACAAGCATGAACACATTCATACACTCAAATTCATATAAAGTACAGTGTTGGTCTAATTTTCATGTATCAGCAGATAGCAGTCAGCTCTGCATTTAAAATCACTGTTTTCTGTAAAAAAAAAAAACCCAAACCTGTAATTTTGCAATGAAAACAGTGGAAACATCGCTTCAGCATATGCTGCGTGACAAAAAACAGTGAACATGTCAAACCTATAGAGTCAATTAGTCTCCTTCTAAACCGCCCATAAACGGAATGAGCATAAAAATATGAAGTAATTGGACATATATAGAGAAGCCAGAATAGCTCAATTTGGATGTAAAATATATGGTAGCAACGGAAAAAGGAGAATATGTATTGGAAAATAAGTTCCTTGGAGTACAAGAATAGCTTCAACTCTGAAGTAGTTCAGCTCGTTAGTCCACAAGGTCCATGTATCAGTGCTGCATGGGTTTGAACTAGCATTCAACCTACCCCCCCACCCCCCCACCACACACACACACACACACACACATTCAATGGTATAAAAACTCATGCTGCCTTTAAATGAAGAATTTGTTCACAAAAAACAACACTACTGAACAACTAAATGAATTAACAAAATGTGCAAAGAAATAAATTGTCATGACTGGTTGATTAGAAATAGATTCAAACTATATGGCTGTGATGGCTAGGAACAGCTTAGCCATTTAGTTATGAGGAAAAAAGGGGAAAAAATTGAGGGAAAAAGTAAAAAGAAGGTGGAGGAAGGAAGAAGAGAAAGAAGAAGAGGAGGACGGA
Organism: Centroberyx affinis; assembly: GCF_046629955.1. NCBI lineage: Eukaryota > Metazoa > Chordata > Actinopteri > Beryciformes > Berycidae > Centroberyx > Centroberyx affinis. The sequence continues at coordinate 78,375 of NW_027282435.1, read as the reverse complement.
AGTTCATGAAAATTTACTATTGAATAAGTGTCATACAGTAGCAAACGGTCTGAATACTTATGTAAATGAGATATTTTTTGTTTTTAATAAATTTGCAAAAACAAAATCTAAAAATATGTTTTTGCTTTGTCATTATGGGGCATTGTGTGAAGGGAAAATAATATTAAATCCATTTTAAATTAAGTCGGTAACAGAACAAAGTGTGAAACAAGCGAAAGGGTCTGAATACTTTCCGAAACCACTGTAATAGTAAAAAGCATGCTACTGAAATTGCCATCTGCTATTGGCTGATCTTTGGCGCCAGATGATGTCACCTTCTATAGAGCAGAAGAGGTGGTGACATCACCTGGCACCAAAGATCAGCCAATAGCAGACGTCCTCTACGTGGTTCTCAACATGGGGTCCGGGGAACATGAGGGAGTTCCAGGGGGTCTCCAGCACATTGATGAATTATTAAACTTCACCATTATTTCATTTACAAGAAGTTTACAAAATGACTATTTTGATCAAAGTATGACTGTTATCTCTCTACCTACAATACAGATAGTAATGGAATTCTGGACAAAATCATATCTAACAATAATTCATATTCTCTGATTTGTATCCCGAGAGACAAAATCTCATCAAATGGGGGTCTGTGGCCCTAATGTGGACTAAATTAGGGTCCTTGATATGAAAAAGGTTGAGAATCCCTGCTCTACGTTACCAGATTGCCATGTTAGAGAAATGTGTGATTTAAGTTATTTATTTGCCATATTAATGTTGCACTATTGTTAACTCCCTTGCTGCACTCTGACATGCAACTAGTGATTGTCTCACTGCAATATAATGTACTTTCTGGCCAAATATCTTATACAGTACATATATATACTGTATACAGTATGTATATAGACCTGTTTAGACTCTAATCCTTCTGATCTTTGATCCAAATTGTCCAGTCATGCATCCAGATTTACTCTACTGTTGATTCATTACCAATGCTAATGTAATCCAATATGCCACCTCTATGATATGTTATTGAGAAAGCTATTATCTGTGGTCAGTTGCATAAAGCTTAGTCTAAGCCTTAGACTGGTCTTACATTCTCAGGTTGGACTAGTCTAATTAAGACTGTTACTTAAATATTACGACTGACTTATTTTGAGGTAGGAAAGTTAGCCACCTTCCCCCTGGCTAATCTTGAGTTAAGAATTTTGTTGTTATGGCAACGAGTCGGCCTAACTGTCAGAGTGGCAAGTTTAAATACTGAAGCTGTTTCATAAAAGACGGCAAATCTTTGGTTTTTGGAAAGAACCTGAAGAAGAGAGAGAGTCTTTAGAGACAGAAACAAGCCATTAGAGATCTACAACAACCAAGAAGTAGTAGGAACAAGTAAATATAAGTGTCTGTAGCAAGTTGGACTTAAAGTCACATTTAAGTCTAAGACTGGGTCTATCTTTATGCAACTGGCCTCTGTTATTACATATCACGAATGCTTGATAATATTAGTAATTATTTTAATATTCTGAGAAGCCCACTGTGTAATTGCCTAACTTGATTACCACTAGCATCTCCTCTCTTGTTCCCTATAGAACTATACACTTTCTGCTACTGCCACTACAAACTGCTGGTCACTGTTGCCTTTGTCTGCCCAGATCAGCTGATATTCTTGTCATGTGACTGTAATTATTCAACTCAAGTGAAATACTAAACATTCAGCTTAATCATAACTGTCTCTGCCTCTGCTTTAGAATCCGCTCTCTGACTGGAGCTGCACCAGTGGATGGGCCCTGTACTGCGATGTAATTACACACCAGTCAGCCTGAGCTTATTTTCTTTAAAGAGTGTCACTTTTTTCAAAGGGTGGATATCTAATTTTGGAGCGAAATTCTTCAAATGTTCCTTCATGAACTGCTTGAAGTTCTCTTTCGGTAACTGCAAATCATACAGTGTGTTCTCCTTTGGCACCACAGGTGTACTGTTATGATTAGAAGGAAACCCTGAGGCTCTCTCCATCCCAGCAGCTGGGGTGTGTTCATGCAACTACACACACACACACACACACACACACTCTCACACACACACACACATACACACACACACACTGAATGGGGTTTGAAATACAGTTGTTCCCCCTGTTAATGGGCTACATGTGCAGTAGCAACTGATAATGTAACTTTTCAAAATGTAGTAAAATGTCCCTCTAAATGGGTCAAAAATTAAATAAAACTTGTTTATGCAAAAAATAACATTACATTTTTACATTAACCAGTCATTATTACTTCATTAGGAGTTTAACATGTTTTTAATTGATGATGTAATTATATTAACTAATACTGTCGTACTCAAGTTAGTACATTCTTCTTATTCTTCGGAGTTAATCACATTATTCATCAATATTATTATTAGCAAATTTGTTCAAAATGTCATACCTTTTATGAATAATGAGTAATATGAAAATTCCCCCCTTTTCCTGGCTTTAAATCTAATCTTAAAATGCGTAGTAAATCAAACCAGACAGCAATATCTAATCATTATGTGAATTATTTTTAACGGATTTCATGTTTAATGCATGTACACTCATATGCATGCACACACACAGTAATTGTACACTTTTAAGATGTATTATTAGCATAATTTTTTGTATAGATTTGGATTTTTGAAAATATTTGAGCATTGCCTGAAGTAATAAAGGCCGATTAAAGTAATAGTGTGATGTTATTTATTACATTAACAGGGATATTTAATTACATTTTTAGCCTTGTGGAACAATCCATATTCTTGTGCTCTGTTCCACCACACGAAAGAAACTTTTTCAGTTTTCATGATTTTGTTTTCAAATATGCTACGACTCAGAATAAGAATAATGTTCTTCATGATGTTTTGCAAATAAATATACTTTGGCCGAAAACAGCAGCTCCTCTAATTCTGAAGGCTTTCCGGTTTGAATGCTGCAAACTGGCCTGATTGGACAGATTTCAGTAGTTCTTTAGTGAGGGAGCCAATCAGGATCAAGTCCAGCTGTGATGCGTTCCCTGGTGTCAGCCAGTAAAAATGGGTGGATTTTTTAAAATGGAATAACTTTAAATTTAACCACTCATACAAAATCTAATTTTAACAATATCTAAGTTAAACATCTTTTGATCATGTACATATATAAATAAAGGAAAACTTTCATTCCAATAATATGGGTCCTTTAACACAGCATGGCAATGAATAAAGTGAGCTTTGTGCTTAAAAACTGGAATATACTGTTACTGTACAGCCCATACAATCTTACTGGTTTTAAATCTCACTGCAAAATAAATAAAAAATTAAAAAATAAAAAACTTTGGTTTTATTAAATTTGTCAAATTTGTTAAATTGGTAGCTCAAAGTATTTGGTAAACATGGTCATAGATACTGCTTGTTATATAGTATGTATGCGTGTGTGTGTGTGTGTATGTATGTATGTGTATATAAGTGTGTGTATGTGTGTGTGTGTATGCATATATATGTATACATATAGAGAGAGATGTAGCCTATAGAGAGAGAGTTTCACTTGGTTTTGTTTAAATTGTATTTGGTTTTTGTAATGTTTATACTGTTTTAATTGGGGTGGGGTGGACCAGATTATTGCTGTAATTGTATTAATGTATGCATGTATGTGAAAGCATGTGTATACATTTATGTTCTTAACGTGGACCCCAGGAAGAGTAGCTATTACCTTGGTAACAACTAATGGGGATCCAAATAAACAATAAACAATTCTGATATCAAATTATTATGTATACACAAGAACAGGCCCTATAGGAACTTTGACCGTCCCCACTGCCAGCAACATGGCACATATGCTTGTGGTCTATACCTCATGATTAAGGGGCCAGGCAGCCTGCAGAGTAGAGACGCTGTGTGTAACCAGCATGTGTCGTTCTGAAGTTCCTGCTCTTGCTACTAAATTACAAGCATGGAGGTTATAAATAGACCCATGTCACGCCCACATGGGCAAACCTTTTGGTTTGTAAATGGAAAGTGGGGATGTTCGTGTGCCTGCTTGTTGTGAAGCAACGGCATTCAGAGCACCAAGCATTTTTTTTTTTATTTGATAACTCATACTGATTTATTCTTCTTTTTAGGGTTTTTTTCCCCCCCTAGAATTCCTCAAGAAAATGTTTAAAGCTCCTTCAGTGCAAAGCTGCTCAGCTTGATCCAAAAGCAGACAAGTGAGAGATATTTCTCATTTTGATCACTAAAACACCTTTCCAAAAGGCCACTTATGGACTGACTGCTAATACTACTATTAACAATTAATAAGGGGAAGTAATGGGAGATATATGAGAAGCCCTTTCCCCCTCTGTGACGTCAAAACACACTGCTGCACACACAATATTAACTCAATTACTGATAATAACAGGCTGAAATCTACTGCAAGGCTGATATCCTTCTAACTACCTTAATTTGAAGGTTACATATCAGATCCGGGGCTGTCTTACAGTTGGTGTGTTATTGAAAGAGAGCAATTTGGGTGTGTGTGTTGTGCACGTGTGTGTGTGTGTGTGTGTGTGTGTGTGTGTGTGTGTGGTGTAGAATGGGCATATACACATGTACAGCTCATTATACAATTGAACTCATCTAGAACCCAACGTAAAGAGCATACCAGATATGTCGATTATGAGTTAAAACCCAGCTGGTTTTGACATGAGGTTTCTAGACAAAGTAGAAAATGCATCAACTGAACTGTATTTCTGTATTTTATCCCTGGCAAGCAAATCACTTTACTGCATTGCCTTTAGTTGTGTGAAGCCTTCTATGTCTCACTATAGGTCTCACTGGCATTCAAGGTGAATATCAGAAATTGTTAAAGTTGATGGGAGATTTATTAAGGTGAAGCACCACAGGTAGAAATGTCAATTTTGTCTGGATGGGTCAATTTTGAGATATTACAATAGCTTATTTTCACGGTTTCATGAATAGAAATAGTCAAATTATCTAAAAAAAAAAAAAAAAAAAGGTTTTGATATCTTTTGTGATTTCTATATTACGGGCTATTTTACATGAGCCAACCAAATAAATAAAGAACTACATACATAACTTGGGTCAAAGATAATAATAATAAACCGCCACAAAGTATAATATAACAAAAAGTCAGAAGTGTATTTGTGTTCATATTCAACATATAAAATTTCATTCTGATAAGATGAAAGGATTTTTTTTCCATATTCACTTGTAGTGCCTCGCCTTAATTGCAGAGCAGTGGAGCTTTAATCCTACCAGCGAGTTTACGAGTCTGCGACAAAGTGTGTGTAGGTTCTGTGTGTGCATGTGTGTTATGTGTATGCTTATGGCCACAATAGTGTTTGTGTGTAATTACAGTCTGTGAACACACAGCACTGTACATAAATTGCTACATTGGTTTTCCCCCAGGTGTGTACCATGTAAAACTCCACTTTGATCTCTCTAATAAAAGGCAAAAATGGCCAAAAAATAATCTTTAAAAGAGAAACCTCACCAGCCACAGAGCCACAGAATTCCCTTGCTGATTTTTTTGACGACTCTAATTCAGTGTTTCTCAACCTTTTTCATATCAAGGACCCCTAATTTAGTATTTAATGAGCTTCTCGGTCTCTCTGTGTCTTTTAGACCCAAATATGAGAATATTTTTATTGCTAGATATGATTTTGTCCAGAATTCCATGACTATCTGCATTGTAGGTAGAGAGATAACAGGGAAACTATGATCAAAATAGTCATTCTTCTACAGTCTATAATTCTTTTAAATTAAATAATGGTGAAGTTTATCAATTCATCAATTTGCTGGGGACCCCCTGGAACCCCTTCAAGGACCCCTGGTGGTCCCCGGACCCCACGTTGAGAACCTCTGCTCTAAGGGACGCTGGGCTTTGAATTCATTACAAAGTATTTATTGACGGAAAATAATCTCAGATTTGGATCCGAGAGATGAAATCTCATCAAATGGGGGTCCGTGGCCCTAATGTGGACTAAATTAGGGGTCCGGTACCCTGGGAACATAAGAATGACTCCTGACTGGTTAGTTAGCTACTAGCTAGCTGCCTAGACTAGACTCTGGTAGGTAGAGATAATGGGCCAAATACATTAAAATATGAACCGATATCCCTCTGATTCTTGAGACACATTTGTTTCTGATATGTTTTTCAGTGTGAATCTGTGAAATACTAAGTGTAGAGCAGCTGGACCTGCTCTTTCAGGGACAGTTTCCCCACCCTGAGTGCTCAAAATGGCCACCGTGTGAATAAGGTTAATACCCCAACTACTGGGAATAATCACCTGAAGTAATCACCTTATTTCAATTGAAATGTTAACACGGTCAAAGTAACGCAGCTTCTCTAATAAGATGGTTTACAGTGGATTAGTTTAATAATTGGTCTACCACTTGCCACTCTGAGGTACTGAGGTGGAGGAAGACATGCAATGGATGTGTACTTTACTCCATTGGGACTATGTAGGCACCACAACATGCATATTCATGAAGGTGGTCTATGCTGTGTGGCTTCAGTCAACCTTGGCAGAAATGTAAAAGACCATAAGACTAATGGGGAAATTGAGTTTTTCGTTGTTGTTGTTGTTGTTGTTTTTACAGCAGGTACAGACCGTTACTATACAGAAACCTTCACAGCAGGTACAGAAATACGTCTAGTAATAGCAAAAGTGAAGACATCTTTATCTGTCATAAAAGGTTTATCTTCATACTTTGGATAGTCACCTACGATTACTGAACATACTGTATGCACACCTGACAGAACTATCTATTGGAGACAAACTCCTAGAAAGTCAATCTTACCTTATTTTGACTTGAGAAAGGCATTAGTGAGTTCTTGTGCTAGACCTGAATTCAAACCCAGTCTTTACCACAGACTTGTGACACTTTCATCTCACCCTTGGTGTATATTTGGACTGCCTCATACTAAATGCCCTTGTCAGACTTCTTGCTCTCCGTCCAAAGAAAACTACGCGCCAAAAATACTCATGATGTTTGCTACGGGGGACTCATATTCAACCAATTTTCGGTTAAAGCAGGGGGAAAAATATTTGATGGAGAGAAAATATTGCATCTCATGTGGTTTGCAGTGTAGTAACTCCAGAAAAAAAACGAGAGAAAGAGGCATGAGAAGAATTATTGAGATTTCTCAATGCTTCCCCAACAGAATAAAATGTCTCAATCTAAAATCAAAATGACCTCAATAAAAAGGTTCTTAGACACATAAACTCAAGATATTCTCAAATAACTGCAACGATCAGACCTACTTCATCTATAGCTACTTTGCACTGTAACAAATAAGACATTGTCTGAATAAAATCTGGGAAAATGCATTGATTGCATTGATTTCAATTCCGTCCTTTCAAGCTTAACGCTTCGTTTTGGCGCACAACTCCTCCGTCGTGTAGTATTTGTTTTCTCTCTCTAGTCGTGTAATTGCACACACACTGCTGTGTTGCTTCAGAGCGAGACTGATTCCTGTTAATCATTAGGAAGTTCAGTGTTCCCTGAAGCTGCAACGGGGAGAAATGCTGTTTGTTTATTGGTCTTGCGGCGTCCGAGAGACATAACCCCCGGTCAACACTGGCTTGTTCCAAGAATCGGTCAAGGTTGGCTGTATAAATGTACCATCTGGCAATTTAGCAGATCTTACATTATGTTTTGTTTTGTTGTGTATTGAATTTGAATGGAATGAATAGGTAGAAATTAATGCAATGAAAGGATATAGCAAGGATATACATTATGCAACGTCTTCCATAGCAGTGATTCTCTACCTTTTCCATATCAAGGACCCCTAATTTAGTCCACATTAGGGCCACGGATCCCCCATTTGATGAGATTTTGTCTCTTGGACCTAAATCTGAGAATATGTTTTTTTGTCAGATATGATTTTGTCCAGAATCCCATGACTATCTGTACTGTAGGTAGAGAGATAGCAGAGAAACTATGATCAAAACAGTCATTCTTCTACATTTTCTAATTGTGTTCACTTCTTGTAAATGAAATAATGCTGAAGTTTAACAATTCGTCAGTTTGCTGGGGACCCCCTGGAACCCCCTCAAGGACCCCTGGTGGTCTCCGGACCCCACGTTGAGAAGCACCGCTCTATAGCAAATAAAGAACTTAAGGCATACACAGAACTTAACGCAGAATGTAAATGTCTGAGTCAACTCATCTCAAGGCAAGAGGATTCTAACAGTATGGGGACTCAGACCCAGACTCGCTAAAGCAGTGGTTCTCAACGTGGGGTCCGGGGACCACCGGGGGTCCTTGAGGGAGTTCCAAGGGGTCCCCGGCAAATTGATGAATTGTTAAACTTCACCATTATTTCATTTACAAGAAGTTAACACAATTAGAGAATGTAGAAGAATGACTGTTTTGATCATAGTTCCACTGTTATCGCTCTACCTACAATACAGATAGCCATGGAATTCTGTGTCCAACAATACAAATATTCTCAGATTTGGGTTCCAGAGACAAAATCTCATCAAATGGGGGTCTGTGGCTCTAATGTGGTACTAAGTTAGGGGTCCTTGATATGAAAAAGGTTGAGAATCACTGCGCTAAAGATTTGCACAGGAAAGAGAGTGCTACATTACCGAAATGACCAAATCAGAATGCCAGGCTATTCGCTAACCATGTGCAGTGGGTGGAAAGCTGCCTAACAGATCAAAAAATAAAGCCTCTGTATACCTGCCATGGTCATACATATGTAAATGATATGTAAATCTTGGTGATGAAGGGGGTTATTTGCTTTTAGAGGGCTTGTTTGGACCCTCAGATATCGCAGAATTACCCTCCAGTTTGTTTTCAAGGCTCAGTCGAATGTGTGTCTAACTACAGTACCTCAACAGTTAGTCTGCTTGCTGTCATCTCTCCACACGCACACATCCATCCATACACACAAACACACACACACACACACACACACATATATATATACCAACACGCACTCACACTGACTGTGCATTGTGGTCGCCTCACTGTCTGCCAAGCTCTAGCTGGTGCTTTATAGCTCCAGAGTCCTAGGCAAAGCAATTTCATTATAATAACAGGAAGAGCGCCAAATTGCTGCGCAGGGTGGCTGGAAGTCAAACTGGTATAACACTCATAGTTCCTAGAAGAGTGGAAATAGAATCACATACTTGTAGTGTGTGTGTGTGTGTGTCTGTGTGGGTGTGCATGTTCCTTCAATTAGCCAGTTATTCTTTTCATGTCGCCACATGGTAAGATCCCTCATATGTGGCCGGTGCTCGGGCAGTGGTGTTAATTTAATTATCTGAGAGAGGTGGAAAGTGTTTTTAGATTTACTGTATGACTTTTACACTGCTGTAAGTCTCTCTGGAAAGCTTGTCAGCCTGCTGTTACAGATTTCTTTTCCTGCCTATCATGGTAAGAGATGACTTCGTTTTAACACAGCATGCTTCTATACTCGCTTTCTCTTTTGTGTAGCAGCGTAAAAAGCAATGAGGCTGGGTGTCCTGATGACTCAGCAGGTTAAGGTGTATACTCGCAGTTCCCGGGAGCCCGGGAGTGGCCACAGGAGAGTAAAGTTTATATTTCGAGGCCACGATTTAGCTCACGATCTTTGTTGCATGTCGTCAACTTTCACTCCCTCCCATCCCCTCTCCCGGCAAAATCCACACTGACCTTTGGTCCCAGTGGCCCAGCTGGCCCGTCGGTGCCTGGAAGTCCTGGCTGCCCCTAGGTAGAAAACAAACACCTCTTGAGAGGCAAAATGGAGCAGAACAGGAACAAGAGGCAGCAGCAGATCCCTTTCCCCTCAGCAGCAGCCAAATCAAACACTATTACAGTAATTATCTGCCTTTACCCTCACTTCAAACGCTGTACTGCTAGGACAGCAGTTACTGGAGGGACTGGAAGAAAACACACACACACACACACACACACACACACACACACACACACACACACAACAGCTAGAAAGCCCACTCTCCATCATTAAGGGAGTAAAGCTGCTGTCAAGCTGTTGTAGGAGTCAAAGCTGTCACTATTTTTAGAGGGCTTCCTGAAAGCTAGTATTCTTCCCTCTATATCTTTGTTATTATTATTAGTAGTAGTAGTAGTAGTAGCAGCAGTACCAGTAGCAGTAGTACCAGCAGTGGCTGTAGCAATAGCAGTAGTAGTAGCCTAGTAGTAGTAGTAGTAGTAGTAGTAGTAGTGCTGCTACTGCTACTGCTACTGCTGCTACTGCTACTACTACTACTGCTACTGCTACTACTACTGCTACTGCTACTGCTACTGTTACTGCTGCTACTGCTACTACTACTGCTACTACTGCTACTACTGCTACTGCTACTGCTGCTACTGCTACTACTACTACTGCTACTGCTACTACTACTGCTACTGCTACTGCTGCTACTGCTACTACTACTACTGCTACTGCTACTACTACTGCTACTGCTACTGCTGCTACTGCTACTACTGCTACTACTACTGCTACTGCTACTGCTACTACTGCTACTGCTACTACTGCTACTACTACTGCTACTGCTACTGCTACTGCTACTGCTACTGCTACTACTACTACTACTGCTACTGCTACTATTGCTACAGATACTACAGCTACTACTACTGCTGTAGTAGTCATAATAGTTGTAGTAGTCATAATAGTTGTAGTAGTCATTGTAGTAGTAGTAGTAATAGTATTCTCTCCAAAAAGTGAGACTAACTCCATATACTGTGAGTTACAGAATCTGATCAAACTATAAAATATTCAGGTACTTTAGGAGATGAGCTAATATATTTAAGTTTTTGATACTCTTTTACTTTTTAAGATATTTAAAGAAAGAATGGATTCACCCTTTTAACACTGAAGTCATTCCATTTCAGCTGCTTTCAAGTTAAACCACACATTTTCTCCAGGATATGAACTTTTTTTTTATATGACAATCAATTGAGTAATTGTCAGATTGTATTGAATGGTTATCATCCTGTAACTGTCAGTAATGCTGATTAAAGCACATCTTAGGCACATAAGGACCTAATACAACCGGCTCTTACCATTGGTCCAATCTCTCCTCGAAGTCCTGGCTCCCCTTTCTCACCAGTAAGACCCTACATGGAAAAACAAGAGACAGGTTCCAGAAAACATGATGCACTATCAAAACAAAGTACTAGCTTCTAGCATTACATGCTCGAACCCCTAATTAAATAAATGATTAAAACATATTCATGCATATTGGTGTGGAATCTGATCAAAATGTCAATTCAGGTGAAGGGTTTCCCATAGACAACCAGTGTAGTACTGATCAATTCGACAATAAATATGTAATCCATCAAACTGTGCACTACAGCATATGTTATTTCGGTAACACTTTACAATAAGGGTCACTAAGTTAAGGGTTAGTTCATGCATTCATAAGCATGAACTAACCCTTAATTAACAGTTAACTAATGTGTCTGGTAATCATTTACTAATGGTGTTCATGTTAACTAAGGTATTAATTTATACATTATTTAATACTCATCTTTATAAACTATTAAAGATGTATAAATTGATACCTTAGTTAACATGAACACCATTAGTAAATTACACATTAGTTGACTGTTAATTAAGGGCTAGTTAAGGCTTATTAAGCATTAACTAACCCTTAACTTAGTGACCCTTATTGTAAAGTGTTACCGTTATTTTTAATAAAAGGACAATATTGGCCCCATATAGCGGTCTAACCCTAGTTCTGGTATTCTGTCTGAGAAATGCAAAACAGTTTTCCAGTATTCCATTGTCTGGTTTCTAATTAATGGTGATTTTTGAAGCACCACTGTTTGAAGCACCACTCCAGAATCTCTGCGTCAGTGTCTAATTGGCTTGGCTGAGATGACCATAGGGTTTACCACCCATGCTGTGCTCAAGCGTTTCCTGTATTTTGACAGTTGCATGAAGCTGTAAAGAAGAAGTTAAAGTTTATGAAATTACACAGCTCTGTCTCTGTCCAGGATTTCCCAGAGTAATTGAGGTTTCAGACAACATTCACTGGACTGTCTCTATACTGAGGGTGCCTTCTTGTTCAATACACTCCCTGTCTTCTTACCCGTTTTCCTGGCATTCCCATTGATGCACCGAGGTTCAGCCGTGAGGCAACGGGACCCTGCAGTTATAGAAAAGACACAACCACACATCTTCTTTACAGACACCATACAATGGACCATTAAGAAAATCTTTGTACTTGTCCACTACACCATTTACATTTCTCTTTTCTGTCTCCCTACTACTTATCAGAGATTTTCATATGCTAGTTAGATAGCCTACAATAGAACTTTTGCACACCTGAATGTTCCAAAGACAGGTGCGTAGGAGAGGACTGAAATCTCCCGCACACTGGTCTAGGTTATCACAGATACACTAAAAATCTTTGTACTGAAACATTGTGCCCAATAAAACCTATTTTAATTGCAAGCGAATTGGCAAGTGTGCAGGAGCTTCTTCCTTGCAGTATGCTGCAAGTGAAAATAAATCACTCCCTTTCCACATCTGGTGTGGAGGGCGTGAGTCTTTCTATAAAAGGACTCTGGGAGGTTGACATTTACACACACATACATGCACACAGACACGCACACACCAGAACTCTCCGTTTAAAGCCTGAGGATGCAGCTGCAAAGCCAGAAGCTGGCTGAGCAAACACACACAGGGGCAAACAGCTAGAATTATACAGGCAGCTCTACAAATTGGACTTTGGAGAGGTTATTGATTGGGTTTTTAGTAATCTTTCAGTAGAATAGAATAGAATAGAATAGAATAGAATGCATCTGTCATCCACTGTCCAGAGTTTAGTTTAGCTTTATACTGTCATAAAAAGTCTAAAGCAGGCTGTCAGATCTGTGGTAAAATATGGCTCTTCCCTGGACTTTTTAGTTTGAAATCTGAACTGTCATCTTTGACAGTGGAAGCCATGAGACATGCTGTTTGATTTGATGCGTCATAAGGAGTGTTGGGGGTAACGTGTTACAAAAGTAACACGTTACAGTAATCAGATTACCTTTTTGTGGTAACAAGTAACTTAACGCGTTAGTTTTTCAATTTAAGTAATCAGTTATTAGTTGCTTTCTCAAAGTTACATTTCGCTACTTTTATTTTTCTTTCAAATGGTTAAATGTTTAGTAATGTTTCTCAAATTAGGCTTTTTTATAGAGAGAAACACAGAGCCAATGTTTCACAGTGTTGATAAAGTCAAAATCACCTGCAGTTGTGATGCAATGACGGCAGAAAGGATCCAGTCGGCCCAAACCCCCACTGAGTATTTACTGTGAACCAGGTAACTGAAAGCTGCCTTGATGTTTTCTTTAGACAACAGTAGCTTTTTACTTAAGGCTGTGTCCCAAACCTGATGATTAATGATGATATCTGTACATTAAGAGTGATGACATCAGCAGAAGACGTATGATTTTACGTGGGTAACGTGAAAGTACTCTAACGCGTTACTTTTAATGAAGACTAACTTGGTAACGTAACTAGTTACTATTTAGGGCAAGTAACGAAGTAAAGTAACTAGTTAGTTTCAAAAGTAACTTTCCCCAACACTGATCATAAGGGATCCTGAACCTGTGTGTCAGTTTAAAACAGTAATAAAATGTTAAGCATATTGAGTTCAAACTTAGGCTCCTGGTCCAACCAGGGCCCATGATGCCTGTACGCATGGCTCATCCATCTTTGGCTTGCTACCTGAAACAGGGAGGGTCTTCTGGCTACGTTAGCGTAGCATAGGCTGAACACAAGTTCAGATGTTTGAATAGTTTTGACTACTATATCAATATTGCCAATAATGCTGACATTAAATAACATAATGATCAATTTATCAGTGATATGCGGTAAACCATAGCAATATTATCAATGTCCGTTAGCATTCTTTTATTGAATTCTTTGCTATCGAAGCTTGCTAGCTTTAGCTAACACAGAGAAATCGGAGGTGTGGAAAGGAGAATACAGGTGTCATTTAGAGTTATAACCCATATACTACTGTCTACGTCTAGTTTACATTTCCCCAATCATTTTGCAATGCATACCGTATGCAATTTGATTTTTTTTTACTTTAACATTTTCATTGATTTTAGTCCCGTGACAGCAGGGGCTCTGTGGGTTGCATTGTCGATCGGTCGCTTTGTTCACCACTTTTGGTCACCTGGGTGACAGTGTTCCGCAGGGAGTTAGATTGCAGACTCTCAATCATGAGATCCAAGACTCTTAAGCCGCGGTCACACTGATCCGTCAGAAAACAGACAGAATTATTGACGGATAGATTTCTGTCCGTTGGGCTGTTTTGGAACGTCAACGTGTTCACCGATTTAAAAAAACAGTAGGAACGTCTCGTATGTGCTAAACGGACAGTGACGAATTCGTCCATCCAGAAAAAGTTCAACTGGGTTGAACTTTCTGTCCGTCAAAATGGACGGAAATCTGACGGAGACGGACGCGTCATCAGCGCTGCCCAGACAGCGGACAGCTCTCATTGAAAATGAATTGAAATGAATGGAGACGGACAGACACGGATCATTGTGGCCATGGCCTTAGTCTTGTTAAAATACAAACTTTACAGTGGCAAACCTAGCTTGAAATGAACTGCTGCTCCGGCTAACAAAGATGCCCTAAATAGAAAAACCTACAGCAAAGTTTAAGTGAACATGAAACGGAAGACCTGCCCACTCCATCTGTTCACCTATCAATGACATTAGCTAATGTTAGCAGTTAGCTTCATCTTGTTAACGTTATATTTGGTGCTCCATCTTTGGTGCTAAGTGGTATATTGCTGTAGTGTTTTTCTTTTTTTATTTTGTCTCCATCTTTGGTGCTACAGTAAGCAGTCATTGCTGTGGTGGGTTTTTATTTTGTCTCCATCTTTGGTGCTAAGCAGGCATTGCTGTGGTGTTTTTGTATTGCACTTCCCAGAGATCACTCGTCTGATTCATTGTATTTTCAGTTGATGAGGTTTGAGTTTCTGTATAGCACCACTGTTTTTTTTGCCTGTTCAGCCATGGTGGCTATTGCTGCACATACTAATTACCCAGTTCTATTTATTCCAAACAAGCTGGAGACATAAAATGCCTTGCATTCTATGCAGCAGCAGAAGACCTACCAGACACCGGTGTTTAGAACAGCAAATGGAAAAGCTTTCATGGACTGGATAGAGGCTAAATCACTACTGACATACATTTATTTATATGAAAGCCTTGCTGATTATCACTTTAACAGAGAGAGCCAAACTAAGGCAGTGGAAGCTGATATTGTGTAGCACTGAATTTATCCAAAGCATGTTATAACTTGGTTTCATCACCAAACTGAGATGTACTGAACAGCAGCAATTCCTCACCTTGGGTCCCGGGGGCCCTGGTTCTCCTCGTAAGCCTGGTTCCCCTCTGTCTCCCTAGGTAGAGAAGGACAGTGTCAGTACTGTAAGTCCTGGTTATGGATTAGAACTTCCCCAGTACTGATACAGCTCCTTCATTTAGGACTTACCTTGCCACCTATTAGACCAGGCTCCCCTCTTAGTCCTGGTGGTCCACCCTCACCCTGTCCAATCAGGGAAGACAGTAGTTACATCATGCAATAGCAACAGCAAACCCATTTACCATCATGACAGTATACGGGATGGTTGGGATCAAGGAATGTCAGTCGTCAGTGACCAGCAGCCATGTTTGTGCAGTTTTGGATGTTTGTTTAAAGGACAGTTCCAGTGTGATTGGGGTCTTTACTAATTTCCTGCATTGACTTACTGTTACATCACTCACGGTATATCACGGTTGATTGTTTTCCAGAAACATAAACAAACGTCAACAAAAAGGTAGGCCTACGTTATCAATGACAAAGTATTAGATTTAATTTGTCTCCCTTACCTCATATATCTATATACACCACTAGATAATACAGACAATAGCAACATCAAGTGGTTTAACCGTTAATTTCAACAGAGTAAAGCTAGCCTACGCAATCCCCCAAACAATGAAACGTTAGGCGTATTTGTTTTATTGATAGCTAGCGAAAACTGCAGTTTGGCGTCTGTTCAATGATCTAAATTCAAGTTCAATCAACAAATACATTTAGCTATTAGCAGCTTGTCCTAATTGCATAGCCTAAGGCAGTGGCTCCCAGACTTTTTTTTCCCTTTGTCTGTGTTGTTGCTCTCCAACATGCTGAATGTCTGGAGCATCTCTCCTTAACAAGTGAAGTGAATTCAAATATAGGCAATATTAACGGGAATGTACATCATCTAGGAAACTGAAATCTTTGGATTATTAAAATATGCATGACAGACTTTATGAAATTGCTATATAAACTAGGCAACTATTTAATCTGGATAATGTGTAATTGCGCATGGACCTCTACTTCCAATGTCTATAATTTATACATTTTCTCATTGGGAGTACTTCTAGCAATATTAACAGGAATGTACATCATCTAGGAAACTGAAACCTTCAGATTATTAAAATATGCATGACAGACTTTATGAAATTGCGATATAAGCTAGGCAACTATTTATTCTGGATAATGTGTAATTGCGCATGGACCTCTACTTCCAATGTCTATAATTTATACATTTTCTCATTGGGAGTACTTCTAGTGAATGAAATAGTAAAGGATTACTATTCCATAGTTTGCTGGGGACCTCCATTAAGTTTTCCCACCAACGGCTAGTTTACGGAAGACCTTACACCTGCTAGGGGGTAGGTGTAAGTTTTAAGTTGGAACTGAAGTCTACGTTGGAACTATTTCAGTTGGTGCAACGGTTAAAATTTACTAATGCGTAAACTTGGACTTGGTGCGACTTTATGTTCAAACTATAGCCTAAGTTTGAACTCAAGTTTAACTGGTGTAACAGGCTGCTGGTCACCTCCTTTGATCTTCAGAGTGCCTTAATACATGAATCCCTCCTTTACTTTGATTGCTTAATGCTGCACCAGGTAACTTTGCAGATTGGCGCCCCCAAATGGTAGCAAGAGGTAACTCCTTGACTTTTGAGGACTTGTTTACCATGAAATCCTGTAAGGTACTGTCAGTAAACGAAATGTCTTCTTCTTAGAGCGTTCACTCCCTGCTGTTTAGGAAACACTTTTGGATTTTCACTTAAATTTGAATTTGTCACTTCCTGTGTGGAGAAGATTTCCCACCAGTGATCATACCAACACCAGAATTTAATGTGGGCAAATAGGGTGAATCTACAGCATCTCAGTTAGTGAAGATGGGACGCTCTAATCTGCAGTAGAAGTGCATGTAAAAAGTACGACTTGTACAGTGGCTAGACAGAGGTGATGAAATATCGGCGTTCCTTACCTTGTCCCCTGGTAATCCAGGAGCGCCTGATTCCCCAGGCTTCCCATCTTTACCCTGGGAAAAGAGACAGAACATACACTGATCAGGAACTGAACAATGAAGGAGTGAAGGATGTTCCATCGTGATTACAGCTCCAGTCAAATAAAAAAAATGAAGAGAAACTTAAAATTTGGATACAAATTTGAAAAAAATCCACAATATAGCAAAAAGAAAAGAAAAAATATGCTCACTTGATGGGGAATTTTTTTTTTGTTGATAAAGAAAATAGCGATAAATAGCGATTCAAAAGCATTTGTCTCGCCCATGTATAAGTCTCCATCATGGTTGTATGACTATTAGTTGGTACATTAGAATATATTAGCCGACTAAGAACAATAACAACTTGCCCGATACTAATCAATTTTTTAAATACTTCCCATTTTTCTGCTGGATGTGTTACATTCAGGAAGCATTTTTCTTCACTTCAGTCCAGCTGATGGAGTTTATTTGAGACATTTCAATAGTTTCCATGAAATTTGCTTGATGTTTGGATGCACCCTGATGAAGGTGTGATGAAGGTGAAGCTGTACTTACAGGCTTACCGTCAGAGCCCGGTGGTCCTGCCCACCCTTTCTCCCCTCGGAAACCCTGTAGCATCAAACCAGTCAATCACGACACAGAATTAAATCCTTTCCACATCAACACATTGTAGGCTTATAGGAATACACCAAGTTTTTGGTATATTGTCACATATAGTGTATGCTAAAGTGTTAGCATGGAGCCTACTATCACTCAACATAGTGTATGTTAAAGTGTTAGCATGGAACCTACTATTCACATAGTGTACGCTAAAGTATTAGCATGGAGCCTACTATCACTCAACATAGTGTACGCTAAAGTATTAGCATGGAGCCTACTATCACTCAACATAGTGTACGCTAAAGTATTAGCATGGAGCCTACTATCACTCAACATAGTGTACATTAAAGTATTATCATGGAGCCTACTATCATTCAACATAGTGTATGCTAAAGTGTTAGCATGGAGCCTACTATCACTCAACATAGTGTATGTTAAAGTGTTAGCATGGAGCCTACTATCACCATCACACATAGTGTATGCTAAAGTGTTAGCATGGAGGCTACTATCACTCAACATAGTGTATGTTAAAGTGTTAGCATGGAGCCTACTATCACTCAACATAGTGTATGTTAAAGTGTTAGCATGGAGCCTACTATCACCATCACACATAGTGTATGCTAAGGTGTTCTAAATGCTAAAGTGATGCCAAAGAGCATCATGGCCAACTATCTACCGGGGATACATGGGTGATTTTGGTGTCTATCACTTAACCACTAAGTTGACCAAAAAGTTTGTTTATTCCAATATATTTTTGGTCACAAGGGATTAAATGATAGGCCCTTTAATCAAGTAGGCTAATGCCAGGCAGTGGTCACAGATACATTCAGTAAATATGTGGTGGCTTTGTCATAATTAGTATATTCATAATTCCGTTTTTAGCCTATATATATCCTATATATATTTGTTTATACATTGTAGATCCCACAAAATTGAGCTGACAACCTGATTAAGTTCAGTGCCATAAACCAAGAACCACAGACCCTTCTCTCTCATTTTGTTTTGACTTTGTTGTGAACCCCTAAAATAGATACAGTAGAAATAATGGATGGGGCTGCATCATGATTGATGATGCACACACTGAGACACACATGCACACACACACACACACACACACATTGTGTACAGTGTAATGAATCAGAGGAGATAGACTGTGTAGTCAGGACCTTGTCTTTGATAATTGAAATGTTTAAGGCCCTGGTGTCAAAACCACCAGAGATCAAGAGACCAAACCATTTATCAAATGCCCTTTGAGTCTTATGGGAAGAAGCAGAAGTGTGTGTATGTGTGGGTGTGTGTGTGTGTGTGTGTGTGTGTGTGTGTGTGTGTGTGTGTGTGCCTGTTGTTACCGTGGGTCCTGGAGGGCCGGTGGGTCCTGGTGGTCCGGTTGAACAGTTGCAGTCCTCTTCCTCTTCTGTTGCAGTTCGATTCAGAGGACACTGAGGAAACACAAACACACTGATATCTCCAGCATATACATAAAATATATAGACATATTCTCATTGTGATATATTTCAAACAGATTATAAGCCCATTAAAAGCATAGATAAATGCTTACAATATAATCATCAGACAAACATCAGAAAATTATATTAAATTTAATATATCATGTCATTAAAAGGGCAATAGTTGGTCCTGCTCAATGTTGTTTCTTGTGTTTCTTTTGACTAATTTCATCAATGTATTTATTTGTCATCCTTTTAATGTTTTTTTGTTTTTTTTCTATTGCACAAGCTTCTCATTTTATCCCCTCATTATGTGTGTTACTTTGGGATTTCAAATTAGCTTTTTATGATTGAACCATTTCACAATCTTGGGTTTATTTTGGGGGAAACAAATGTAGCCAGTGACTTCCATATTGTAATATCATATTGTGTGTCACATCATTATAGTTGCAATATCTTTGCATTAACTCAGTAAGTAAAGTAAGATTAAGAATATGTATACCTCAAGTGTTTTTCAGTGTGAGAAACAGAGCACTTACCCTTTCATCATCCTGTATACAGTAAGAGAGAGGAAAAGAGACAAAGTGATTGGTTATTATCAGTCAACCCTTATACATAATATTAAAAACAAGATGATGGTAAGTGATGAGAGGGATCTTACCACTGAGTAGATCTCACAAGCAGTTTCTCTCTCGCTCTGATGAGGATCACAGTACAGTCGCAGCTTCTGAATCTCAATCTGAAATAAAAAAAATATATATATACATCTTCCCACTGTTTCTAACCTAGTTCATTGAAAGACAAATGCCCATTTCATTGCTGTTAAAGTGTGAAAATCATACCTGCTGATGGCTTCCATAAAACATTTTACATGACATCCATGCATAGATCTCAGAGGTGTGACCAAGTTAACTTTGCTCGAGTCCCAAGTCAGTCTCAAGTCTTGAGGCACAAGTCTCAAGTCAAGTCTCAAGTCTAAATGTAGAACAGCAAGTCAAGTCAGAACAAAATCAGGAGTCCAGTATCAATTTAATATCTTAAAGGAAACTAAATATCTAGGACTTTTCAATGCAATATGGTTTTAATAGGATAAAAACTTGGTAAGAGCATCATGAGTTTGATTTCTATAATCAGTTTCAATCATTCCATACAAATTCAGAAAACAGAATTTAAATTCAGTCGTCTGCTGGAACAAATCTCAACACTTTCAATCGAAGTCATTTACACAAACACAAGATCTCAAGTCAAGACTTTAGAAACCTTTTCAAGTCATCAAAGTACAAGTCAGAGTCAAGTCCCAAGTCACCAGAACCCAAGTCAAGTCAAGTCTCAAGTCTTCTCTTCATGCATCAAGTCAAGTATCAAGCAATTAAAAATGTGACTCGAGTCTGACTTGAGTCCATGTCATGTGACTCGAGTCTCCACCTCTGATACGTCTCATTAGAAGTTTCATTAGGCACTGAGCAAACACACTGCTCTAAGTTTAGTCATTTTGCAATACCATGGTCACATACACACAGATGGATATAATGTAAAGTGGCACTTGGCATGCCTTCCGCCAAGACTTGTTGAGGCTGGCCTATTTGGAGATGCTTTAACTGGTTCAAAGGTAAATGCTGATAAAACATTTGGATATTATATACATAGTGTGTGGCTGTTTGATGACAGTCGCAGAGCAGACAATATCCTTTACTTCAATGGTTCTCAACGTGGGGTCCGGGGACCACCAGGGGTCCTTGAGGGGGTTCCAGGGGGTCCCCAGCAAATTAATGAATTGTTAAACTTCACCATTATTTCATTTACAAGAAGTTAACACAATTAGAAAATGTAGAAGAATGACTGTTTTGATCATAGTTTCACTGTTATCTCTCTACCTACAATACAGATAGTCATGGGATTCTGGACAAAATCATATCTGACAATAAAAATATTCTTAGATTTGGGTTTGAGAGACAAAATCTCATCAAATGGGGGTCCATTGCCCTAATGTGGACTAAATTAGCGGTTGATATGAAAAAGGTTGAGAATCACTGCTTAGTTTGTTGATGAATGTATAAGATCTACAGATCACCTTGATAAACTCTAAGCAAAGTACAGCAGCAGAATAGCCTTTTGGTTACTGTGTGATTACACTGCTAGCAACATGATCAATAAGTCTCCAGAAGTCCATTCATTTAATTCCTATAGAGTTGAACGACCAGTGAAACTGTCAATGCCGTCTGACGAGTGCAAAATGGATGAGAAGTTGATTCCAGCCATTCAAATCTTCCCAGTTCTCTACAACTTTTATTCGAAAGACTACAGGAATAAAAGTCCGCCCCCGCCCACAATTGGTCAGAATATAGCGGCCATCAACCAAGTTGCTGACAGTGGTTTTCACCCATGTGCTGTCGTGAGTGACCAAAGAGTCTGCAGGTTTCCATTCCAACCAAACACTACAGCGGCTCATTTCACTGACTAGTTCCTCCTCTCTGGTTGAAACCCTGCAGACTCTTGGGTCACAATGGTGCAAGATTAAAAACCAGTGGCCTGAGGTTCAGTCACATCTGACCGTGCAGCGTTCTTGTGGTTGGCAGGAGAAAAGTTCCTCCTCAGGAGTCAGTGCAAAACAACAAAATAGTAGGCCTATCTGTCAACGTTTCAGCATTTGCTTCATCCGGAGGTGGGGACTCGAGTCACATGACTTGGACTCGAGTCAGACTCTTCAGTCACAGTTTCAATTGCTTGAAACTCGACTTCATGTATGAAGAGAAGACTTGAGACTTGACTTGACTTGGGTTCTGGTGACTTGGGACTTGACTCTGACTTGTACTTTGATGACTTGAAAAGGTTTCTAAAGTCTTGACTTGAGATCTTGTGTTTGTGTAAATGACTTCGATTGAAAGTGATGAGATTTGTTCCAGCAGACGACTGAATTTAAATTCTGTTTTCTGAATTTGTATGGAATGATTGAATTTATTGAAGTTGAAACTGATTATAGAAATCAAACTCATGATGCTCTTACCAAGTTTTTATCCTATTAAAACCATATTGCATTGAAAAGTCCTAAATATTTAGTTTTCTTTAAGATATTAAATATACTATATGATACTGGACTCTTGATTTGTTCTGACTTGACTTGCTGTTCTACATTTAGACTTGAGACTTGACATTAATGACATGGACTTGACTTGGTAATCTACATTTAGACTTGAGACTTGACATTAATGACATGGACTTGACTTGGTAATCTACATTTAGACTTGAGACTTGACATTAATGACATGGACTTGATTTGGTAATCTACATGTAGACTTCGGACTTGACTTGAGACTTGTGCCTCAAGACTTGAGACTGACTTGAGACTCGAGCAAACTTGACTTGGTCACATCTCTGGCTTCAACCTCCCTGATTCTTTGTTGCCAGGTAGCATCAGTCAATCTAAGAAAAGCAACACAGTGTAGTAATTAGAGGTATGATTTGTACTCACAGGTACAGTGATGTCTGTGCCTCGCCTCTTAGCCACCTGCGTCTTCCCATTAATGTAAATGGGCTCCGCAGGCTCCAGCATGACTTCCTGGATCTGTTGATCATCAAGGAAACTGGTAACCTGGTGAGGCCGCACCAGGAGTTTGACCTGGTGCCAACGTCCATCGAACAGAGTCTGAGAGAAATGAGAGTAGAGAGTAGATTTAGAAGAGAGAAGGTGTAAATGTGAAATACATGAATTTATTTATTTTTTCTAGATGACCTCCATAGGAAAGAGACATTTAATAAGGTTCTGCACGCTGTGATTGGGTTGGTTTGTTTAATTCTGAGACTGAAACGCATCTTTGTTCAAGCTCCCGGCCAATCAGCACTGTTGGATGTGAAAACGTACAATTATCAATTTGTCAAATCATTTACTCAGCCTTCCATTCCTGTTGCCAGTGTGTGGGTGTGTGTGTGTGTGTATATATATATATATATATATATATATATATATATATATATATATATATATATTCATTTAAAAAATCATTAAAGGTCTGTCTAAACTAGCGATGCCAAAAATATTGTGTGCTCAAAATGCTCCAAAATTGGTACTGGCCAGCGAGGTATTATGACCTTCTTCCTTTTTCCATAACAGTGTTCTCTTTGAAGCGCAACACATACAGAGAGAGAGAGAGAAACAGAGAAGCTATGGTTTCATTGGGCCTGAGCTGCAGCCATCATTTCCAAATGACAAATCTGACAAATCAGACTTGTAGCTCGTGCCACATCCAGCCAAATCAAATCAAACACGTGCAAACAAAAAAAAAAAAATGCAGCTCTGTCCAATGCACCATGCTATAGGTGTGTGTTAGGACGGAGGGTGGTGAGTGTTTGTGGAAAAAACAAGCCGGCATGTCCAGCAGGATGTATTACCACCTTCTGCTGCCATGGAAACAGAGGCGTGCGCTCCAAGTACTAGACATCCACCAACTCATTTCCACTAGGGAAATACTGTGGTTTAGAGTAGGAAACATCGTTTTTGAGCCTCCTGGCATCCATAGGATTACGTCTTCAGCAGTTCAACTGCATATTGAACTGAACAGGGAGTGATGTTTAAATGACTGAGAGTTTAGCTCTTTGTGAGTCATCACAGTAGGACTCATTTATATCAGTGAACATGAAGGGAAACCGGGATTGGAAGCGACAGAATACACTCTAATGGCACAATATGTGCTTTCAGTTGCACTCCAGTAGAAGACCAAAGGATAGCACAGCACACTACACCCTTTATACTATCCATCATATGCTGCTTCAGTATTCATCTATTCTTTTCAAGTCATATTCATCACCATCGTTATTTACACTGCACGTCAAGTTTGGGGACATCACATTTTTCTTCATTTCTACCTATTTTTCACATTTTAGAATAATAGTAAAGACATCAAAACTATGAAATAACACAAATGGAATCATGCAGCGACCAAAAAAGTGTTAAACAAATCAAAACTATCTTATGTTTTAGATTATTTAAAGTAGCCGCCCTTTGCCTTGATGGAAAGGCAAAGGCTTTGGAAAGAAATTCATACATAGGATCAACTTCACTATTTATATTTGTCTAAGAAACACATTTCAAGCATTTTAGCAGAAGCCTTTAGATCAAAATACATCAATGAGGTGTCCCCACACTTTTGGTGGGCAGTGTATTTTCCCCTTGGGGATCAATGAAATGCATCTTAATCTTAATCTTAATTATAATGCACTTTAACAAATGGTGGGGGAGGAGGGATTTAACAAAGTGAGATTACGCAGTACACCAGTTTTTTTTATTTCATTAAGGCTGGTTAAATTGAATGGAGTTATGCAAGTTATGTTACTAAGGAAACTTATGCATTCATCCAATCCTGGTCAGGTTAGGGTTTAACCGGCTTAGCCTGATTTCAAATCAGAATCAGTTTTATTGGTTTGCACATAAAAGGGATTCGACTAGGTGGGTTGCTCACATGGGTCACATTAAACATAAAACAACACAAAATTCTAAAAGTAGTAAATGAAAAAAATAAAAGGTCTGTATTCTACAGAACATGCACATGGTCTTTGTTAGAGTCGAAGCTACGGATGTCAGTGACAGAAAAAAAAACCTAATATATAATATATAGGGATGGGATGATATATCGAAATTCGCGATATAAAAACTTGACAATACGTATCGTGGGGCAGAAAAATTAATTTTATTCTGCTGTACTAATCACAAATGAGACGGTTTGACCATCACAATTTCACAAGCTCTACATCCAAATTATATTATTTGCACTTTGTAATGACATTTTTAAATTGTTGTTTACATTCTAGCAAGCCAGCGCCATCGCTAGAAAGATTTGTGTCGCAGAAATAAACAGAATTCTGCACAGTCATACTTTGTTGTCATTGAGCTTTTATTTATTACATCGTATCATGGTTGTATTGAATCATGAACCCCATATCGCGTATCGAATTGTATCCTGAGATAAGCATATCGTCCCATCCCTACTAATATAATAACTATATATAACAGATGTAGAGAACATTGCCCTGGGTTCTGAGTGTTTGGGTGACCCACATTACTGGGTCAAAGAACTCAAAAACAAAACAGGTGGAGGGAACACACTGTGGCAGCCGTCCAGAGCGCCACCTTGGAATATTATCAACTTCACCTGACTGCCATCGCAATTCCCTGCTACTGAATGCTACACTTGGCATTCCTCTACTTGGCCAGGACAGACGTCAATTAGCTTGATTTAGGAAGCCTCAAGCTAACCTTTTAAAATGAAAATATTCCAGACTGAAGTAAGGCTTTCACAGAATAAAATAAATACAGACAGAAGAGGCACATCAATTACTCATACATCCATGTTTTCTGCTTTGCATGGGCTGCAGAGTTTTGAAAAAACGAATTAGAAGAGAATTAGAAAGAAAATGAGTTACAACTCAGAATTCAGAGTTCTAACTTTACTCTCAGAATTCGGACTTTAAACTGAGAATTCTGACTTTTTTCTTGGAATTCGGACTTTAAACTCGGAACTTAAATAAAATGTTCACATGGCCCCAATCCTCTTCTGTAGAAACAGGAGTTAGTTCCCTGTAAACACATTGGAAAAAGGTCTTTCAAAAACGTCAAACCTCAATCTCTCTATCCCAACACCAACCTGGAAGCCGGCTCTAAAGGTGACTGTCTGCTCCAGGTTTTCTACGCTGGTGGTGGTGAAGGTGACAGTCTTGTCCACGCCGCTCAGCGTCACCGCGGCCTGCATCTCCCGGTCCTTCGACAGCACCCTCCAAAGGTCAAAGGCCATGTTGCTGGAAGACCCTTTCAGACGCAGGGTGGCTACGAACACGTAGGATGGAGGAAGGCCCTCTGGGAAAATCTCTCTGACGGTAAGATGGGAGGAAAGAAATAAGAAATAAAAGATGATAAAAAAAATAACCTCATAGGATATGGGTCAGAATCATGAAGCGATGGTCAAATTTCATGACATTAACTGACACTTTTGGTTATTTCTGATCTCTACATGTTGATATTTTTCAGTTTTACCTGCCCTTGCTTTTAGTGATTGTTGGCAGGCATCACAAATTCATAAAAACCCCTTAAAAGTTTACAACCAATATTCTAAGTGCTTACACATAAACAACTTGGAGCCTGTAAAACTACTTTTGGACTGGCAAACTCACACTGGTCCACTTTGCCAGTATTTCTCTCATGGATGCCAGGCTTAAACACACGATTCCAGCGAGCTCGGACAATATTCTACTATGCTCTATGCTCAGTGTTTATAGTTATGTTGTGTATTTTGTGAAGACCTCAAGCATCTGCCACTGGACGGAAAATAACCTGAGCATTTTTGGAAGACTGTCTGTGGCTCTGGAAGTCTGCAAAGGAAAACGTCCTGAGAACGTCTTGTGAAATGCACCATTTCCTTGAGGGTGTTATGAGCACTTGTTAATCTACAATAAATCATTTCTTCAAGCAAAATCAATCACAAACCCCGAAGAGAATAGGATGTGGATATCAGTAAGTGTGAGAGGTGTTGCATGCATTGGCGGACATTTGTGTAAGTGTGTAGGATGCAGGAAATGAACAAAAACTAAAGCACTTCCAGGAGCAACCTTAAAGACCCTATAGACAACTTTTTTGCTTTAACTTATCATTATGAAGTTGAAGATGTTGATTGCACAGTGTAATGGCTAGAGAATAATGACACCATCGGCGTTTAGATTGGTTCCCTATAAGCCTCGCTTTCACTATGCAATTCTGTCTGCCACCGGGTACGATCTCCCGGGAGAATGAAGGCTCGATTTACGGCACAAAGGAAGTGCATCATCCATTGCGCAACCGAAAGAGGAATAGGATAGGTTTTCCCCGGTAGCTATTGGTAGCTATCCCCAGTAGCGGAAATGGCAGACGGTGGAACAACTGAAGTGACAGTGGAAACTCTACCCAGCAAGAGAAAAAGAACCCTGTTGACGGAGGAGGCAAAGAAGGCGAAGAGGGAGAGTGATAGAAATAGAGGTAAAACAAGAGTGAACCTCGGACAGGCATTCACTCGATGGAGACAGCTCCGGGACTTGAGAGGGTTCAAAACCGACATTCAGTTGGCATTCTTTCTACTGGATCAGTAAGTAACACAACCTGCCTGCTTATTAATACTACCGGATGTTTTACTCTGCCTTTATCATAGCACTAAGATCGGGGTTTCTAGTTCAAATTGGGATTCTTACGGTTGTTTCTTGCTTTGGACAGTAGCCAGGCTGCTGGCGGTAGCCTTAGCCATGTTGCTAACGTTACCGCTAGCAGCCAGAAAAAGAACCAGGAGCTACAAGGAAGCCAGGACCAGCCAGAAACAAACATCTATGAAGTGGTGAAAGTTACTATATTGTGTTATGATCAAGGAGTTGATAAGCAGACAGATGGTTTGTTCTATTGCACGGAGCTAGGCTCTAACGGAAAGCGATCTGGTTGTCTTTGCGACAGCGGCGCAAACAACAATACTACTTGGAAACACCAGGGGGAACAACGGGGGGAAAGTTGAAAAGTTGTCTGTATCCACTTTAAAGAGGCAGGCTTGTGGCTAGAGGGTTGCTGGTTTGAAAGCCAGGACCGACTGCGAACATGTGGAAGGACAAAGTAAATGAGTTGGTCAAGAAAAAAAACACAATTCTCCAGTTGTCTCTACCAGAGACACTCATAACAGAGAATCGGCAATTTTGGCCACAACCCAAGGTACTACCAAAGTTCCACATCACTTTATAACCTTGAATTTAGATAATTTATTCTAAACATTTTTCAGACTCTTTAAGGGCCCACATGCCCTATGACAGTGTCCTACCTGGTGTTCTCAGTGATGTCCGTGGAGGCGGTGAGGGTGTAGGCTGCCTCAGATACCAGAGAGCCAGCGATCTTCTGGGCCTTCTTCTGGATGTTCATGCCCACCATCAGCTCAAAGCCTTTCTCATCGCGGGACGCCACTGGGATTCGCGTTGGACACACAGACTCTAGAAGGAGAAGGGTCATGTGTTGAGACGGCTCAGCTCTAAATAGACATTCAAAAAACTGACTGTAGGTTTCATTGGGAGTAAGAGAGGGTGAAGAGGCATGACAAAGAACACTTTACTGAACTGAAAAACAGCTGGGTCCATTTTGTTGTTTGGTGGTGTATTGTTCTTATTCTGGTGGATAATATGACAATGTGACGTCACATTGACATATTTCCAGCAGCTACAATGGAGTTTGATAGCTGAAAATGTTTCAGCGATCTAAAACATCAATGGTAAACGTCAGGTTCAGCATCAGAAGAGCAAGGGCTTCTTTCTAGAGCTGCCATTTTGCACTGATGTTCAACAATCATACAGGGAGAAATCCATCATAGAAGAGGCAGAGAGACCAATTTCTCCACCCACAGTAGCAGAAAATAGACCAGAATGCAATGCAGCCACAAGGCATGTTGTGTTTTGAGTAGCAGAAGGCACGACACACACCAATGTTCATGAACTGG
Source organism: Centroberyx affinis (assembly GCF_046629955.1). Classification (NCBI taxonomy): domain Eukaryota; kingdom Metazoa; phylum Chordata; class Actinopteri; order Beryciformes; family Berycidae; genus Centroberyx; species Centroberyx affinis. The sequence goes on along the minus strand of NW_027282435.1, from coordinate 49,576 downwards.
CTGGCTAGCTAGCTACAGTATATTTACATGCCCATATGGCCACCTGTGACTGAAACAAGTGCAACAAGTTCACACCTCTTCTCTGGGGATTGTCAAAAGGTATTCTGGGAAAAATAGTAGAAGTAGATGGGGCAGCTTGATGGAAAGTGGGTACACCAAAACAGTAAAGTAACAGTAAACACTTTATCACAAAATAACTCCTTGAATGCATTGAACATCAACGACTGATGATATAACAGTGTAAGAGGATCCGAGGGTGGATTTTCCCTTTAAGGTGACTAAATATTTATGGCTTAAATGGAAATATACTCTAAAAAAGAAATAATACAGTATATGTCAGGGGTTCCTCAGATTTTTCATGTCACGGACCCCCACATAGACACACATTAGACTATAGACCCCAGTTTGATTCACTTTAGTGCCAGCTGATCCATATGGGAAGACTTTAGTTGTTGCTGATTTAGTATTGAATTGTGTGACAGTGGTGAGAGTGAAACCTAGGATTGCAATAGTCAATATTATACATTATCTAATTAGGACATTTCTAGTGAACCCCCTCAAGAACCCCCTGGAACTCCCTCAAGGACCCTTGGAGGTTTCCAAACCATACTTTGAGAACCGCTGGCATACGTTATGGCTATGATCAGTGGACAGTTTAGTCTTAGTTTGTTAACATGAACAGGTCTCTCTCAAAGCAAGAAACAAGAGAGCCAAGACTTCAAGAGGCAAACCCTGAAGCTCTTCCACTGACAATGAGCACTGTTTTATTCCTAGTCCTTAATTTATATCTAAAAGCACCATAGGGAAATACAAATATTTTGGAAGTTGAAGGTACAATCACAGCATAAAACAATGGTACTACTGGAGCCAGGAGAATTGAGGAAACAGATGACAAACAGCACACATTAGCTAGATATTCTCTCACCTTCACAGAGCTTCTGCTCCATGGAGTCTCGGATGCGGTCGATGGTGGTGTAATCTTCGGCATACAGCACGTAGGTGGATGACGGTTTATTGGCGATGGATACCAGCTCCGAGGTGGTGATCTCGCTGCCAACTCCGACGGCAAACACTATGATGCCCTGAGCTCGCGCCTCCACACTTGCGTCCACCTACAGAAAGATAGGGTGTCTGTGGTGAAAACAAACCTTCTAGAGGAATGGCAAAAGACTTCTGTTAAGGACAATGGTGACTGAATGTCCTGCACCTGATCCAGACTCTTTACCCAAGCTTCCTTACTGTGTTTATTCTGTGTACTAATGCTCATTTTGTTATCAACATTTCATCTTTGTCTGCCCACTCTCAGCATCCATTGACTGTCCTGGAAGCGGAACCTTCTCTGCAATGGTTTTTCCTCATGAGGTTACTGTGGGAGTTTTTCCTTGTTTTCATCAAGGAAACTATAAAAGAAGGAAGGGTCATTATGTCACTGTGTAGCGCGTGAACGCACATTGGGGCCAAGTGTGAAAACTTTCAGTTCGGCCGACATTGAGGTGAATGGGATCGCCATCTCCTCGTTTATGACCTGTCATTTTAACAGGTTATTACCCCGGATGGCAGAATCATTGGTAATTTGTTGCATTGTTAACTAGCTAACGTTTGATATATTGGTTGATGTATATTTCCTCAGCTTGTATATTTGGTATTTATTTTGGATGTGGCAAACCCTCAACCAGGCTGAGAACTGGAGCTTTTCCCCACCGAATCATGTTGCCAATCATGATATTACTAGTCAGTGTACGAATGTAACTCACTGAGGCAAACTGCAAGGCATTGTAGCATACGGTCAAGTCCTAGTTTGGCTTAAGGATATTTACCTAACTCTGACAGGCCATATCATTGAGTCCAGCCAGTTATAATCAGAGCAATTAATAAATTGATCCGGTTATAATTGCAGTCTGGTCAGCGATAATAGGTCGGACCTGCCCCGTTTGGTCATGTATCATGATGTAGCTATCTTGGACCAAACATGGGGCTTGAGTTGAGCTATATGCAGCTGCTGGACAGAGCCATGATCTGTTTGGAGACCAATAACAAGGAAAACGAACGCGCACATTTAGATAAAAAACATCAGTCAACATCACGTAATGTGTTTTTTTTTATTTTGTGGAAGCATTTTTCAGTCAAAGGTGAAACAACACAGATATGATGGGTTATAGTCGGACTTGCCGTGCCCGCCCCATTAACTTCAATAGATCTGGCACCAATGCAAAATTCGAATGCTGTCACTCTGACGTAATGACCCTTCCTTCTTTTATAGTTTCCTTGGTTCTCATTGAGGGTCTAAGGTTGGGGGTGTCGTTTTCATTTGCGGTTTTGATAATGTGGACGTTGTGAAGCCCTGTGAGACTGTAACTGTAATTAAGGGCTATACATATAAACTTGACTTGGCTTGACCTGTGCCCTTGAGCATGGCAGTGTAACATTTACCACATCGTCCTGAGACTTGCCGTCAGTCACCACCACGGCTATGCGGTTCTTGACTTGGCTGGCCCGCTGGGAGGAGGAGAAGACGTGGTCCACAGCAAACTTAATGGCTCTGCCCGTCTGCAACACAGTCAGAAAACAATGATGATCCGCTGCTGGGAGTGAATGAAAACACCATGACGCTGTTAGGGGTCATGCTTGTGAATCGAGTCTGTTCACCAGCCTCCAGGCATGGATCACTGCAGGGCAGAGAGTGCAAGTGAGTGTGAAATTATACACAAATATATATAAGATGGACCACGTGTTCACACTGTGAGCAACACAATCAAGTCAGCAGAAGTCCATTCATTTCTTATAGAGCTGAGCAATGTGTGGATGCTGAACAAGCTTGTCTTTTCATGGTCATTGGCCGTCAAGAGCCAGACAACATCACATTTCGTCACTTCCTTGTTTCCCTATACCGAATTTGTGATTTTGTTAAAAAAGGATGAGCAGTTGATTAGAGCCATTCAAAGTGACCAGTTCTCTGCAACTTCTATTTGAAAGACTACAGGAATAAACGACACATCAACCAAGTTGCTGACAGTGTGAACACACAGTAAGAGCAGGCAATTTGTGTGCATGCATGTTTGTGTACACCTATGAATGATAGAGTTGTTGTCAGAGACAAGAAAGTTTTCCTGCCTGTGTGTTCCCTCCCAGGTAAGAGATGCTCTCTATGGCTTGGATGAGCTCAGCTCCACCCTGGTGTTTCCCAAGAGGAATCTCCAGACGAGGCGTATCACTGTACTGGACCACAGCCACCTACAGCAACACAACAGGCACACAATCTACTGAAGGTGTAGTGCTGATTTACTGTTGCTTGATGCTACTTGGAATGGGTAAAAAGGCCGGAGGAGCCTAGGTTCTTATTGAGGCTGCCAACTGATATGATAGCAGGACGTCACTGTTCCAACAGTGAAATTTGATCAGGATCATCAGTGTTTGTTGAGGTTGAAAAATGATTGTTGATTTTATCAGTGTTAGCGTTATTAAAAAGTGGCAAGAGTCAATGCTGATAACTGAGATGTAAAAGAATTCTAGGTTGATTCAATAGGCCTATCAGCTTGCTGTCTGTAATATAGACTAAAAAGGCTGTGACAGATTTGGCTGCTTGGTAACTCACTTACTGAGGTTGGCGGCTGACTTGGCTAGTTACTATGCTCTTCTCCACTGGCGGAGTCATTCCTGTGTTCCCAGGGTCCTATGGGTCCTATGTTCCCCAGTTCTACATATGTGCTCTCCCAGGGTCCTATGTTACCAGGGTCCTATGTTCCCAGCTCTATATAAACAGAGAACATTGGTTTTTAATAGTATGGCATGCAGCAATAAAACATTCTGGGTAGTTTTGTGGATCAAACCCAACCCAAACAAGAGTTTGAGTCAAGTTTGAGTAAAATTCTATCCACAGAACCACCCAGACTCTTTAATATTCTCTGCCGGGTCAGATTTGATCCGGAACACCACAGATGTAACAATTTGTTTTTGAGACCTTCAAAGTCAAATAAAATGATAACCATTGCTTTTGTTGTGTTTATATAGCTGTGTTCCAATAAAAAAAAACTGGATAATATTTATGAAATATTTTAACTTGGAACGGGTCAAATTTGAGCCGAACACAATAGGAGGGTTAATGTGTGTTAACAGAATATTGAACTGGGGAACATCGGACCCTGGGAACATCGGACCCTGGGAACATCGGACCTTGGGAACATAGATACGCTCCCTACCTGGCAACTGTTTGTTCTACTTTAGGGCAACTGCTATCCTGGGCTAACATTAGCATTAACATTAGCTAGCAAAATGTGACAGTGCTTCATAAATATACTAGCTAGTGTGCTACCTAACTAAAACTAGCTGTAAACTAACCCTAACCCCAACCGGGATAGGTCATAGCCAACTCCTTAGTTTACAAACATGAATTAAGTGAGAATTAACCAATTTGTTTAACTGCATACAGAAAAAGTGGGTCTATTTATCTTCAATAAATGAACACTTAAGCGTCTTCAGTGGAGACACAGGAGAAAATAATGAGGTGATGCCGATGACTGCTCATGGACAGTTGTAGCTGGGCCAATTCATTGTTTAATTCTGTTGCAGTGGCTACTGAAGCGACTGGGACTATATAGGGTGTAGTGAAACATGTAGTCAAAAACAGAAAAAATATATATATAATGCTGTACTGATACCATAAGCCTGATCACTATCTATTTATATGTCTATGATGTCAAATGCATGGTCAGAGGGGACTAGGAGATAGGAGAGTGAATAGTTAGCCTACAAGAGAGAGTAGCCAGCCTCCCCCCCAGCCTAGGCAGGAGTTCTCATTTACCACCACCGGACCCTCATTGGCTTTCCTCAGCAAATCTTTTACCGTGGCAGGCTCACTCACCATATCAGTCACCGAACTCAATAAGAAGTCTGGCCCATTCCCAGCACCATAGCACAGTCAGAATCAAAATGAGTGGCCGTAGGCATTAAGAATAGAGCACTGATCTTCTATTGATTTCATGACCAGTGGAACTTTATGGTCTAAGCCAGCGGACTCCATCGAGAGCCATGTGTTTGCAGGTTTTCATTCCAACCAAACACTACAGAGGATGATTTCACTGATTAATATGCCTCCTAGTGAAATCAGTTGCTCTTCCATGCTACAGCACTGGACACCACTGGCTTAGAGGGGAATTCGCTGCTAAATTTGAACAGGAATTACAATCTGAATTTGCACTGGGGTTTGATGTTTGACTATGCAACCACCAAACCTCTCAATCTCGTACACAGATGAGATTAAAATGCATGCTCAGTATATATGATGTGCTTTATAGTACCTGTGTGTAGTGGGAACTGATGTCGAATCTGCTGGTAATGTTGACCAGCCACCGCTTGGCTGTGTCGAAGTCTGTGTGGCCCACACTCCACGACCCATCAACGATATACACCAAGTCATTTACCGCTGTGCTACAACCTGCACACACATACATGCATTCATACCACATATATATATGCACATGGGTACATATGCAAACACACACACGCACACACATGAGATGCAAGGTGAAAGATCTCATTTATTTGAATTGATACAGAATCTAAAATCTACACTTCTGATGAAACAATCCTCTGTGAAATGATCTGTAATCTTCAGCCTCACAAATTACAGATTCTTCAAAATATGTCTTAGGAAAAGGAAACAGGTTTTCACCTCTGTCACTATTTTTTATTTTTTTGTACGTCTACCGGTACACCATGTAATCACTAAAAACACACAGTTTTCCAAGAAGTAAAAGTAATGGAATTTTCATATAAATTATGAGAAAATATGTTATATGGATATTCAATGAGACTTTAAAGAGTAACTAAACCCCAACCCAAATCTGTAGTGAGGCCTGACCTTCTATAGAGTGCAACAGGTGGTGACATCACCTGGTACCAAAGATCAGCCAATAGCAGATGGCCAGTTCAGTCGCCTAGTTTTCACCATTAGATATGAGGCTTCACCACAGATTTGGGTTGGGGTTTAGCTACTCTGTTACACTCTGTTAAGTGTTTCTGTAGTCACTGTGTCCGTCCCTACCGGCTCGGATGTCCTCCTCCTCTACGGCCTGGACGGGGGTCAGTAGCAGTAGTGTGCTGAGACTCCATACTGACCACAGCAACATGGCTCTGTAGCAGAGCAGTCCACCTCTGTCCAGTCCAACCCTGCTACACCTGAAAACAACACCAATGTAAAAGGTACAGCACACTAAAAAAATACAGATTTGGTTATCACAGAAGTCCTTACATGCTCGGTGTGGTGCTGCTCTGCCTTAGGCGGCGCTCGCATGGGACATTTGGCATTGGTCCAATTCATGGACAAGTATGCCACCTTGGTTGCATTGTTGTGGGCGTGTCTTGTAACCTGTTGTCAGCAGTCTGTACAAATTTCACCTGTGCTCTGTCAAAAGTTCAAGTTTCAACTTTTTTGACGGACTGCGTTGTGATATTTTCACGCACTGCTCTCCATTACTCCATGTCATCCGTCAACGCATAGGTCTCATTGAAATACATGGGATATTGTCTGTATTTTGACACAAATGCTCATGTGAATGGGGCCTTGTAGAGGAACTGATGGGTAAATCCTGCAGTACTAATGGAAGGACTTCCAAAGCAGTTATCTGTCACAAGTGTGATAGATAGCTAGATAGATAGATAGATAGATAGATAGATAGATAGATAGATAGAAAAACTTTATTGATCCCAGAAGGGAAATTGAGTCATTATAGCAAGACACACAGATGACAAAATACATTGAAACACAACAGATAAGAACACAAGTAGCTATGATGGCTAAAAAGCGAGTAATAAAAGTTAGTCCAGAGACAGATTGTGGGTGCCTCTTGTATGAAATTACATGCTTTTTCCAATAAACATTTACAGTCCACTTGAATAATAATTAAAAAGTAAAAGAAGAAGAAGAGTTGTGACAGCGTCATCATATTTGTGCTGTTTGTGCAAACAGCATGTAGCCTTTTTTTTTTTCTCTGTCACCAGGAAGCAATTTTGTGTGCTTTGTGTATATGTGTGTGTGTGTGTGTGTGTGTGTGGGTTAAGCCTCATCGCACCCACACATTTATATACCAGCGCTAATGGCAACTGTATGTTTCCACGAGAAAGACGTTTGATGTCTTGAGACTTTGCATTTCTTAACACATACATACAACACACGCGCATAAAGACACACACACACACACACACACACACACACACACCAATACATACTGTGTGTGTGCACGTCAGAGAGACTCGTTCCAACTAGGAAGCCAGTAAAGTCCCCTAAATAGACCAGCATGTGTCAGGATGTACAGGCTTAAGAATGAGACTTCACTGCCTCGTCAAATCACCACATCTCTCTTTCCCTCTCTCCGCTATCCCCGCAGCTCTCCTCCCCTCCCCCCTCCACCCCCCTCCCCCCTCTTGTAAACTGTTTTTCGGCGAGGGTTTTCATGCTGTGCCATGCGCCGTACGGTCGAGTGTGTGTGTGTGTGTGTGTGTGTGTGTGTGTTTTCTTGGTGGAGCTCTCCCCACTTTCATTTCGCAGCGCAAACATGGTTCCGCCGACCGCAAGGCCGGGGCCAGAGAAAATAACAATGTGAGCACTATGCCGGGATGGGAAAACAGAAATATAAACATGGCAGAGAGGGCTGCAGTGTGCTGGCAGAGGCTTTAAAGACAGGGGCGGATCAGTCAGTGACGAACATACACATTCAAGTGTACCAAGCTGAAGAGGGTACAGCCCTACCACAACCTCTCTTACAAGCTCTCCTTCAAAGACCCAGCTCTTGTCCCCCCCCTTTCTCTCTCTGTATCTAAGTGATGGAATTTCCTTCTGTAGAATGGTATTATGAAAGCACATTAAAGTACAGTTGATTGCTTAAAGGAATAGTTCACCCAAAAATGACCCCAAAAAAAAATTCTGTCCTCATCTCCTCACCCTCATGCCAGTTGAAACACAGGTGAAGTTTGTCCATATAACACACAGGGAGGTTGCCAGCACAACTCCATAGCAGCCTTCTCCAAAACAACTGAAGTCAGTGGGGACCAGTTCTTCAGAGTTCCAAAAAGACCTACAGTATATTTACACCATTATTTAGTGCAAATCTTAACTACAGCTGATTGCAACAAATAATGGTGTATAGGTCTTTCTATTCACAGTGTGATTGTTTGGCTGTTTTTGTTTTGGAACTCTAAAGAACAGGTCCCCATTGACTTCAGTTGTTTTGGAGATGGCTGCTACCAAGTTGTGCTGGCAACCTCCCTGTGTGTTATATGGACTAACAAATTTCACCTGTGTTTCATTTGGCATGAGGGTGAGTAGATGATGGCAGAATTTTCATTTTTGGGTGAACTATTCCTTTAAATAAAGGAAACACCAACATAAAGTGTGTTAGCAGGCTGTTGGGGCACCATGAGCCACCGGAACAGCTTCAGTGAACATAGGCAGAGAGTATACAACTGACTGAACTCTACTGGAGCAATGTGACACTAGGGCTCCACTGATATGGGTTGAAGGCCAATAGTTCTTTCATAATTTTCAAAAACATCATATCATCATAAAACAAGTTCATCTGGAGCAAATGAACGGAGAATTATTTTCTCAGTGATCAGAACTTGTCGTGTGAAAAAAGATTGTGTTTGTTATACAATACGTCTTTTTAAGTGGCTTAATTTATTTTTACCTCCGCCAAGGAGGTTATGTTTTCGGTGCCGTTTGTTTGTTTGTTTGTTTGTCTGTTAGCAGGATTACGGAAAAACTACTTGCCCGATTTTCATGAAACTTGGTGGAAGGGTGTAGCATGGGCCTAGGAAGAACCCATAAAATTTTGGAGCGGATCCGGATCCGACTCACGAACAAGCAATAATAGCACGAACCTTGGCGGAGGTCTGCGCTCTCCGAGTGCCCTTCTAGTTAAAAAATTTATTGCTTATGCAAAAGAGGCAGGAAGGGGTGTCAGGCATGTTGGCCAACTAGATGCATGCTTGCAAAATGGACAAATCCTGATTTGCTAAACTAGCACATATGGCAAGACACATATTCAGGTCAGTCAACCAGGCCGTCAGTCATCAACGCTTCATGAGGTGGCCTCTAGAGGGCGTCTTTGGCTGTGAAATGCAGCCAAAGAAGTTGAAGTTTCCCATACATAGGCTCATCTGTGGCGCAGCGCCAAAAATCTAAAGTTGGTCAATGTATAGAAATTGATCTAAATCAAACTCTAATGTGCACATCATGTCCTGTCTGTCATTTGGAGATGCACAGACCAGCAGACCAGCAGCATTGTATTCAATCCCACAGAGTCTCCCCGGTGTGAAAACAAAAGTGAAACTTAAAAGTCCCCAATTTGCTCCAAACTCGCATGTGTTATAACGGGATTTGAAAACAGTAACTTGATAATGCGTCTTCTGCTGCCATACAAACTTTAACGGTAGACAACATTATTACCTTGTGGTATTTAAGTAACGTCAGTGGTATTAGGTCATTTAACCAATAACCGTGTCACAATGCTTCAGTGCATAGAATTGAATGGAACTGAACACGTGCCATGGGCCTGTACAGGCTTGTTTACTTTGGCTTCAAAATCCACCAAGCACAGATCCTAGCATCTGCCTCCACTTATCGTTCAGCAGCCATGCTTCCTGGCTCCCAAACATGAGTGAACAATCGTTACTCCAGATATCGTTCTCTTGACTGACCCCAAGCTGCAGTGCAGTTATTCCAAGCTTGCTCACCGCCTTTACTTGATCCCCCATAAATGCTATTAGGGGAGAAACTACCGAAACAACAGGCCTATTGCAACCCGTCTCCTCATGTACAAGTGGGACTAGTTGATCAGTCAGGCTTCCCGTTGGCGAGACATCAAATGCATCTTGTCCCAAAATGCTTTTAAAAGTGTATATTGCTTGGGTGTTAATACAGGTATTGCTGTATTCAGTTTCTTAATAACTGCTTCAATCGCAAAATCAATGTGTTTACATTTTCATCCATCATTCCTCTGCTTCCTGACTGATCACACCATCCAAGAAAATGCCCACAAACTGAACAATCCAATCAAAATGCTAAAATATCCCAGTGATCGGACTGCCCCCTTTGACGAGGAGGCGACCACACCTATGAAGCACCGAAAAATTCAAAGTAGACGTAGTTAACATGCGGAAACAAAGAGGAAAAACAAGTGGAGAAACTTAAGGGAAGGGTCTGGAGTCTATCCCAGCCTGCACTGGGTGGAAGGCAGGGCAGGTCTCCAGTCCATCACAGGGCTAACACAGATAGACAGCCACCCGCATTCATACCTATGAGTTTTCTCCATTAAAAGACCCTATCCTCGTATAACTTACATCTGTTTGATACAACTTACTATGAAGTATACTATGGATTTATGTCATATAGGTTTATGTCAGTCTATAAAGGTGATAAACTCTGTTCTACAAATAAAAAGGTGGGTAAACTGAATTTAGGTGGGTGTACCCTCCACTACATCCCTGATATGGGCCCATATTTTATAGAGGAGCTTATCATTCCTTACGTCCATCCATCCATCCATCCATCCATCCATCCGTCCATCCTTCCCTCCCTTCCTCACACTTTCTTTTAAAGCGTATTAGTCATTACACAGACGATTACAAACACACAGTGTGGCGAGGTGGGTGCTGAACCTGAATTCCTCTGAGCCTCACGCTACATTTGGCAAACCAGCGGTGCGGTACAACAACCACTTCCACTGGCATCAGTGTCAAAGCCTGCCATGTGCGCGGACGTTGTTGGGATTGCTCAACGTTTTTGGTTGGTTTACAGGAGTGATTCTCAACCTTTTTCATCTCAAGGACCCCTAGCTTAGTACACATTAGGGCCACGGACGCCTGTTTATGAGATATTTTCTCTCCGACCCAAATCTGAGAATATTTGTAGTGTTAGGTACGATTTTATCCAGAATTCCATTGCAGGTAGAGAGTTAACAGTGATACTATGATCAGAGCAGTCATTCTTCTACATTCTCTAATTGTGTTAGCTTCTTGTAAATGAAATAATGATGAAGTTTAACAATTCATCAGTTTGCTGGGGACCCCCCTGGAATCCCCTCAAGGGCCCCTGATGGTCACTAAACTCTAAGCTATGGCAATATCATTTACCACAAAACTTGTCCACTAGATTTCTGACCAATGACTGACAAGATATTATTTGGTCAGTGTGATAAATTATTAGACATAGATCACCCAATCTCGGAACCCATCGTCTATCGCTCTGACGACGATTAGACTCTGGGGGCGACAGCCAATATTTTGGGGTTTCCGGTGTAGCCAGCGGACATCCGGGCCAAGACTTCCTCTTCGGTGCGCGGCGGTCATTGTTTACAGTCCGATTAGCAACTTGAGATGCGAGAGTCGAACGTTTCTCCACACAATACACAAACATCGATACTTTTTGTAGGTGTTTTAGGTCCAGACGACATTTCGGCTAATCTCTATAAACAGATATCTGCATATGAGACGTTGTCTCTCAACTCCAACTCCATTCTCGCGTCTCAAGTTGCTAATTGGACTGTAAACAATGGCCGGCGCACCGAAGAGGAAGTATTGGCCGTCACCCCCAGAGTCTAATCGTCGTCAGAGCGATAGACGATGGGTTCCCAGATTGTAGATCACCAAACTATCAGTTTAGAAGGAACATTGCTCCTGAATGCTTCCTGATGGGATTTTTTATTTCAGAATTGGCTTCTAAATAAATTGCTGGTGATTTAATCTTTGCATTTCCTATTCCTATAAGGTCAAATTTGGCCTCAGGATAAGGCATGGAGAGTACTGTACCTTACCATACTCAATTGACCCCCATGGATGACTGTCTTCATGCTATTGGCTATTAATTAAGGGTTCATTATATAATCAACCGCATTGAGATATAGCAAGTAAATGCACATTCACTTTGTGTGGGGTTTTTACGAGGCACAGTAAGCATTGTGTGCTGTGGGAGTTCACGAGGAAACAAATGACACCTGTAAAATCATTGCCAGGTAGATGGGGATACTGGTCAGAGCAGTACATGCTATTGACTTCACTTCACACTTCATTATTCTTCTGTTCTAGGACAGTCCAATCAGTATTTATGGTATTTAAGAACATGAATAATTCTGGTAAACATCCTCCTTAAATGTAACTATTTCAGTATTTAAGAACATGGAGAACTCCTGTAATATACACTGCCTGTCAAAAGTTTGGGGACACCACATTTTTCTTTATTTGTACTATTTTCCAATATGAAATAACAAAAATGGAATTACGCACCAAAAAAGTGTTCAACAAATTGAAACTATCTTATATTTTAGATTCTTTAAAGCAGTGATTCTCAACCTTTTTCATATCAAGGACCCCTAATTTAGCACACATTAGGGGCCACAGACCCCCATTTGATGAGATTTTGAATCTTGAACCCAAATCTGAGAATATTTTTATTCTCAGATATAATTTTGTCCAGACCTCCATGACTATCTGTATTGTAGGTAGAGAGATAACAGCGAAAGTATGATCAAAATAGTCATTCTTCTACATTTCTCTAATTGTGTTAATTTCTTGTAAATGAAATAATGCTGAAGTTTAACAATTCATCAATTTGCCGGGGACCCCCTGGAACCCCCTCAAGGACCCCTGGTGGTCCCCGGACCCCACGTTGAGAACCACTGCTTTAAAGTACTTTGATGGAAAGGCAACTTCAACTTCAACTATTTATATTTGTCTAAGAAACACATTTCAAGCATTTAAGCAGAAGCCTTTAGATCAAAATGGCTTTAAGAGAATGAAAAACATAGTGCATTCAATCAGGTGTGTCCAAACTTTTGACGGGCAGTGTAGGTATTTTGGTATTCAAGAACATGGAGAACTCCCTTAAATATCCTCCTTAAATGTAAGTATTTCAGAATTTAAGAACATGGAGAATGTAAGGGATTAACAACTGCCACCCAAAGCAAAAGTCACTGTCTTTTAGCTGTCATGTAAAGCCTGCGAATGCAATTTTTTGGACCGGGGGGAACATTTGTCTCAATGACCTTTACATCAGTTCAGGTGTCCTGATCCCCGCTAAATCCTCTTGAGCGCCGTCCCGCTCGGCTCCTCCGCCGTTTCCGTCTCCACCCCTGCCTCCACATGTACTCGTCGCACACGATCGGGATGCGGGGCGAAGCTATTTCGGGCCGTAGAACCCGACTCACAGCGCAACCTTGGCGTGGCGAAAGGACAGAGGCTGAGAGGCTGGTGCGTTTCCTAAAGCGCAGGACCTCGCTGACCCATAATCACACAGGCAGAGTCTGATGTATGCAGTCGTACCGTATATTTAGCATGTCTTCTCTCTTTGTCCCGATGGCTGGCCACGGGTGGCCACACCAAAACGGTGCCGTGGTGAAATAAAGTGAGGGAAAGACAGCAGAAAAGGTACATACACAGCCAGTGATGTGCTGCTAAATCAACAGGAGGGTAAAGCTGGTGATCATCATAACACAAACTACCAGCAAAATAAACAAAAATCAATCATACTTCTAGAAAAGCATCAATTTAGATGTTTTCTCTTTTAAAAAACCCTATCCTCACATAACTTACATCTCTTTGATACTACTTACTATGATGTATACTAAGGATTTATCTCATATAGATTCATGCCAGTCTATAAAAGGTGATAAACTCTGTTCTGCTCTGTCTTTAGGTGGGTTTACCCTCCCTGGACATAACAGCACATACCGGTAAATAACTGACAAGAGGGCCTTACCTTTCTGTTTCAGCTGCAAAGCAGGCAAAGATGAGTGTCACTTTTCCCCGGGACAGAGTGAGGAGAGTGGAATCCTTCCCTGGGAGTGACAGTCCTCCTTCTGGTCGGCAGAGGGAGTGGTGGGTAGGAGTGTCTGCGCAGCCGAGGGCAGCGGCCTTTATAAAGGCTGGCTGTGCCACACTGGGTTTTCTCTCACACACACACACACACTTGGATATGTGTAGTTATGACGTGCGCTGTCACAGTGATTGTGAAGCTGCATCGGTGTCTGTGTGGATGAATGTGTGAGCTTCAGTGTTAAGCAAATCTGACATTGATTCAGCAAGCTCTTGCTCATTCATCTGACACTGATGCAACGTTACAGCTGGACTGAAAACAGGCACAAAGTCAACATGATTTCAGTTTAATTTTAATCTTTTTTTTTTTTTTTTTTTTTTGGTTGATCTAACATTGAAAGGGGCACCGATGGACTAGGTCAGCGGTTCTCAACCTGGGGTCCAGGGACGGCCAGGGGTCCTAGAGGGGGTTCCAGGGGGTCCCCAGCAAATTGATGAATTGTTAAACTTCACCATTATTTCATTTACAAGAAGTTAACACAATTAGAGAATGTAGAAGAATGACTGTTTTGATCATAGTTTCTCTGTTATCTCTCTACCTACAATACAGACAGTCATGGAATTTTGGACAAAATCAGATCTAACAATAAAAATACTATCAGATTTGGGTCCAAAATTTGGGACAAATTTTCATCAAATGAGGGTCCGTGGCTCTAATGTGGACTAAATTAGGGGTCCTTGATATGAAAAATTGTCTGCCACAGCTGACTTCACATGCACACACATACTGCACTATGCCACCAAATAAGCTATACAGTTACACAGGGGTCAACTCTCCTTCATTCTGAGTTACTGTCTGGATATTGTGTTAATAACCTGCTGTGGTTTATATTTATTGTATTTATTGTTCTATTTTTACCTATTTATTGTTCTCGAGGACGAGTAGACTCAATGTGCTTCAACATAAAAAGGAAAAAATAGGCAAAGATCATACATGGCAAAAACATACCGTGTAAGATAGGAACATAGTAGGAGGACCATAATGGCTGAAGGCACCATACGCTGATTTAGAGTTTATTCTAGGTATAGTGAGGAGAGCTTTATTTGATGATCTAAGGGTTTGATGATCAGTGTTAAGTAGAGTGGTGCTGTAGCATGGAGCTAAAAAAAAAAAAAAAAAGAGAATCTGTTTGACAGAGGTGCAGAGAGCTCTCTCTGGTGCTATGTGGATACAAGGATACTGAACTCTGCACTACCGTTGCCCCCTGTTGGAGCATGTGTATGATAAGCTCTAAGTCTCTGCCTATCTCATAGGAAGACTAGGGGAACATTACTAGAATTAAGTTTGGGATGTATCTCATTCACCTAACATCAAGGGGTGGATGGGGTATTCTATTCTATTCTATTCTATTCATAATGGAATAGAATATAATGCAACATTACAACTGGACTGAAAACAGGCACAAAATCAACATGATTTCAGTTTAATTTGAATCTTTTTTTTTTGGTTGATCTAACATTGAAAAGGGCACAGATGGACTAGGTCAGTGGTTCTCAACCTGGGGTCCAGGGCCCGCCAGGGGTCCCTGAGGGGGTTCCAGGGGGTCCCCAGCAAATTGATGAATTGTTAAACTTCAGCATCATTTCATTTACAAGAAGTTAACACAATTAGAGAATGTAGAAGAATGACTGTTTTGATCATAGTTTCACTGTTATCTCTCTACAATACAGATAGTCATAGAATTTTGGACAAAATCAGATCTAACAATAAAAATATTCTCAGATTTGGGTCCAAGAGACAAAATTTCATCAAATGGGGGTCTGTGGCTCTAATGTGGACTAAATTAGTGGTCCTTGATATGAAAAAGGTTGAGAGAATAGAATAGAATGCAACATTACAACTGGACTGAAAATAGGAACAAAATCAACATGATTTCAGTTTAATTTGAATCTTTTTTTTTTTGTGGTTGATCTAACATTCTATTCTATTCTATTCTATTCTATTCTTCTATTCAGTGTGTCACCAAAGGCCAACAGCCTGCAGGGTTTTATTCCAACACTGCAGCAGCTCAATGCACTGATCAACACTTGTTCAACCAGACAGGAGGTGCAGTCATCAAAGCTGCACTAGACAAGATGTTGATGTAAAGATCCAGCTGTCTTATCAGCCTGAATCACAAAGTGGGGCTACAACAGAGACGAGCATCCCATCCCCACTAATTGAGACCAGCAGGATTTTCTAAGTGGCCAAATATAATTTGTGCATAACTCCTCAATGAGTAACAGAAGCAGCTCTTTCCACTCTAGACAATTACATTTTGAGACCAATACAGATGTCATTTGTAAAAAGGTACAGCAGCAGTTATATATACACTCGCACAAAGCATGTGTCACTTTTAACACACCTGTGTGTCTTTGTTGGGAGAACACACACTGTTACTTTTCACCACAAGATATGTTAACAGCAACACTTGTTGTGTTAAAATGTATTGTCATTAAGATATTATGTTGTGTTGAAAAGTAACACAAGTGTGTGTTGTCCCAAAGAAGACACACAGATGTGTTAAAAGTGACACATTCTTTGTAAGAGTGATGTATGTATATCTATATCTATCTATCTATCTATCTATCTATCTATCTATCTATCTATCTATCTATAAATATAGATATATATGTATATATTTATATATATATATATATATATATATTATTTTTTTTTTAAACATAAAATTACATCTGTCAGTGTGAGCACTGCCATGATGTGTCTTTTTTTATAAGAGTTGTATTGAATCAGTTTTAACCTTGTGTATAGATATCTGGTTTGGCAGCCTTAGTGTGACTCATTGTGATAAGAAATTAGAAAGTGTGGATTCTTTGATTTATTTGTGAGCTGATGTTTATTTATTTATTTTTTTTAAATTGTATCTGTTCTATGTTTTAAAATGTCCGAAATGCTTTTAAACCTTGCTGCAAGATTGACTTGACTTGTAATTCATATGTTGCATAAAAACGGACAGTTCTGCGTCTGGTACATTAATGTTCAACAATTTCGGGATCTGTGTCTTTGATTGGTTAATAGCAGCTCATAGCAGAAATTTTGGGTGGCATTGTAAAAAAGTGGCTGTCCATTGGCTGCCTTCGCCAAAGCATGCCTATGCACCTGATTTAGATGCTGGAGATTTGCCCTATTTGCCCACATTAAATTCTGGTGTTGGTATGGTCACTGGTGGGAAATCTTCTCCACACGGAAAGTGATGAATCCAAAGTTCAGAGTGAAATCCAAAGTGTCTCCTAAACAGCAGTGAGTGAGTGTAGCAGTCACCAACATTAGATCTTTTGCCTCTCTCACCCTTTTGGTATTGTTTGATATAAAGCATCACAGACTGGGTGGAGCTGTGGCAGTTTACTGATGTCACCTTACAGGATTTCTTTCCAACCAAACTCTACAGCAGCTCATTTGACTGATTAGTTCCTCAGAGGACTGGAACTCCTTCCATGGCACATACAGTAGTTACCCATCCCACTTCTAGTTTCTCTCTATTTGCAGTGCTCATCTTTCTCCTCCAGAGGGCAGTGTTGCCTAAAGGAAAGCGGTGAAAGGCCCTTTCTGCCCCCAATTGATTTCTAGCAAATGATTTCACTCAGCTTAGACATACTAACTTACTATCTCACCAACTTAATATCCAACTTGCAAGATACCGTATATGCAAGAAACGTGAAATATTACAGCACAGTTTCATATGGAAGATGACCCTAGCGGGTTTGATGTTGGAATATTTCACATTTTTTGCATATACCGTAGTATCTTGCAAGTTGGATATTGAGTTAGTAAGATAGTAAGTTATTATCTCTAAGTTGAGTGAAATCATTTGTATATACTGTATATGCACAGCCCTAATATGTGTATATAAAATGTATACATATATACACTTTTTTCTTTAAAAGGCCCCATCTTTACATAACTTACATTAGCTTACTATGATGTATATTATGAATTTACATGATAAAAACTCATGTCAGCCTGAAACAGTGGGTCAACTGCATTTGGTAAATAAAAAAGGTGGGTTTATTGAGTTTAGGTGACTTTACCATCCATTACATCCCTATGAAGAACTAAAGCGCTAGAGACAGATAAATATAAAACATATGTCATAATCAATTCAATCAATTACATCAGTTAAATTGCGAGTTCGTTAGTAAACTGATGAATTGGGAGTCCCATAGGTTCTCATCTAACAGCTGTTTGTCAGCATGTGGCAAGTCCAACTGAAATGGCAGGCGGAGTTTAGGACCCAGTGGAAGGCGCTGTCCAGTGGGAGGAGTTTGTGAATGATTGACAGGACAACCAAGCGCCCAGCTAGTGCAGGAAAAAACTACAGTCTCGTCGCCGCGTCAAAGACTATTATTGTTAAAACACTGTAAACCGGTAGTTCCTCACTCTATTCCGCGTTACGAAACGGTTAAACTCGCCAATAATGTATATTGGTCCATAAGTTACACCTTGAAGCCTTTCGCGTCGCGCTGATAATGCTGAAAATGAAGCTGCCGATGAGAACGGGCGAGGAAGGAGGCGACGAAACGGCCGAGGACGACTTTCTGGAACAGTCCGAGCTCCAGCATATTCCCAGGGCGGTCTCTCCCTCATCGGTGTCCGACAGGCTGGATGACTCCCCGAGACACCGTGTGTATCCATCCCAGTTGGACAAGGAGACCGTTTTCGAGTGGTTCGGCCTGCATCTAAACCCTGCTAAGCGGATCGAGTTCATGTGCGGGCTGCTACATATGTGCCAACCCCTGGAGCTCCGCTTTTTGGGATCTTACCTGGAGGACCTCGCCAGGAAAGACTTCCACGTCCTACGGGACTTTGAGATTCGGGCAAATAGTCCGAGCGATTTGGGGATTTTAACGGACGTGATTGATCCTGTGGTTCGGTCTAAACTGCTAGTCTGCCTGTCCCTACTCGGGTCTGACAGCAGGGAATGTGCTGGGATACTCTTTCGGATACTGAGCCATGTAGATCCCGCCTTGTTCTACAAAAATTACGGCTACTCCCTTCCTCCATTCAGGGACCCTTCGCACCACCACTCGTTCCATCCACCGTGTCAGGACGGGAACGTATTCGGGAGGTCGGAGCAGAGCTGCGGGCTTGCTAGTAGCGAAGCAGCGACAGGACCCTTGGAGCAGTTGGCGCTGCTTTTCACCATGGCCTCCTTACACCCAGCTTTCCCTTTTCACCAACGGGAGATGGTCCGAGGGCAGCTTGACAAAATTGATCTTGCCATAGAGGAGGAAAGACGGCAAATACAGCTCAGAATAAACGCCCAGATAACGGTAATGATTGAGCCAGTGAGTTTAACTTGAGTGTCATTTAGCTCAAAAGTTGCCCAACTTGTATGCTGGAAGGGGTAGTTCTCTAGCTTAGCTTACTAACGTTATAATATAGTGTGGGCTAGTTAGCTGGCATGCTAAGTGGTGGGCTCTATTAGGAAATGTCCTTTCCTTGGCCTCCATGGCAGAGCAGCTTATGCTAGTTAGCTAGACAGCTAGCCGGCTAACTTGCTAAGCTAACAGCTAAAGTTAGCGACTTGGTTCCAACCGGTCACATTGGCCAGGTTCAAGTATATGGGATATTGCTGTGACTCCGTGGACGGGTCCCGTTATGTAACTAGCTATCTGTCAGTGCCATCGATCTGTATCGACATACATTGGTTAGCTAGCTCGCTAAACGCCTCCTACAATGTGAAAGTAGTAGCTAGCTCAAGTACTTCATTTTGCCCTCAAGCCAAACTGGCTACTGGGTGATAGGCGTTGCCCCTTTCAAAGCCATATCCAGATGCAATGCCAAGTCCTGCTCTGACAATTACCAAAGTACCAAACAGCCAGCAACTAAGCCAGTTGCTGAATTCCAGCTGGTCTTTGCTGTAGCTGATGCAGCAGGTGTTTTGCAAAGTACTGATTTACCTGTGCTTCTCAACCATGTGCATCATGACCCAAGAGTCTGCAGGTTTTCATTCCAACCAAAGACTGCTGCAATTCATTACACTGATTAACACACTTCAATGAGAGAATGTGAATTCAATTAATAATTATTAGAATCAGCTGCTGTAGTGTTTGGTTGGTAAACCAATTGACACTTGGCACTCCATGCTACATGGGTGAAGACCACTGTTTTTTTCTGATTAAAGAAAAAACAAGTGGCATAATGTTCCTTGGATTTTGGTGAATAGGTCATTAAAAACCTGAGGTAAGCATATTTAGTGGGGAATGGAGGTCAAGTTATTTACAAACAATCTAGAGATATTGTCAGACAGATAAGGAATTCAAAGCAGAACTGAAACTGTAACGCAGAAAAAGAGAGAATTGAAAGCCAGTATGTCATTAAAAAATTTGCTTGCTTAAATAATCTTAATTGTTTAGGTTGTTAGCCAACCAAGTTTTGGCCTAAATTAGTAGATTAAGCTATTCATAGTATTCTGTTACATCACCACACAGCCATCTCGGTAGGAAAGTAACAGGTGATTGTAATGAATTAACAGGTGAAATGACTGCCACAGCCAATGAGCTGTGTATATGGTTATGTACCATACTGATAGGAAATGCATGTGACATCATGGGAATACTATTAGAGCCTTTGACAAAAAGGAAAGGAGGTGGAGGAGGTGCCCTTAATTCTAACAACAATAATAATAATAGTAATACTTATTTATATAACACTTATTGAAAAGTAGAGTTTACTAAGTGCTTTACAAGAGGACATAAAAACAAAAGTAACACACATAATGAGGGGATAAAACGAAAAGCTTAAGCAATAGAAACAAACATTGAAAGGAAGCTAAATAAATACATTGAATAAATTAAAAACAAGCATAAGAAACAGCACTACATTAAAAGTGAGCAGGATAAAAAAAAAAAAAAAAACAATTACCTAAAGGCAAGTCTATAAAAGTGTGTTTGAAGAAGTCATTTAAAAGACTATACTGACTCAGCAAGCCTAAGTTCCTCAGGCAGGGCGTTCCACAGTCTAGGAGCCCTGATGGCAAAAGCACAGTCACCTTTAGTCTTTAGACTGAGGAACAGGCAGGAGGGCCCTGCCTCAGGAGCTCGGGCTGAGCTGTACCTAGCTGAGCTGTAAATGTGATCAGTAAAATCTTAAAATCAAGTCTATATTTAACCAGCAACCAGTGGCGAGAAGCTATAATTGGGGATATAGGCTATCAGGCCTGGAATTAAGTCATTTTTAGGGCAAGGCCACTTTGGCCTTTGATAAATACACATTTATTGGGGCATCGTGGCCAAAATGTAGGGCACCAAGGCCAAAACCAATGGTTATTAAAAGATTTTCAGTCCTTTTTCCTCAACCAAATAAATATCGTAATAGAAAAATGAAGTGCTGCAGTGTGATACAGCTCATATGTAAAATGGCTCAGACTGCAGTTAGTTACATGTCCAGTAACACATGATAACGTAAGTGTAACCCAGGTTATTTTCTGTAGCTACAAATTACAGATGTCCCCTAAACGCCTCACATGCAGACTATTGGTAGACTCTACAATTTATTATTTATTACTGCTACTCATAGCGTTTTTGCTGCTCTCAACCCGGTTCATTTTGCTATATTCTTCATTACAGCGGCTAATTACCCGCTGTACATTTACACTGACTCTAGTTCTGCTCAAGCACTCATAGCTCTCTCCTTCTTTTAGCAACTTTCTCGCTAATCCCACAGTTGTTTACAGCTAGTTACTTAGCGTAGCAGTTAGCGATGGCTTCTCTCTCCCTCTCAGTTTAATTAATACTTAGCTGTTAATGTTTATGTTAACATTACACATATATTTGCAGGAGTGGGAGAAATCTCGCGCTACTGTTGATGTCCAGCGTGACGGAGACACTGGGAAACATGAGTTTGTTTATTTGCTGTGTCGCATGTAGTTTTAAATGAGGAAATCCACAACTTTCTTTTAAGGACACAACGGCCAGTTGAAAACAGGGCATGCCAAACTGGCCGTGTGGATAGTTAATTTTAGAAGGGGCATTACGGCCACTCTGGGGCATCCACGGCACTGGCTGTTTGGCCGTGGTATAATTCCTGCCATGCGGCCATGGTTTCTTTGTTTGGTACCAGTTAAGATCCTAGCTGCTGCATTCTGAACCAGCTGGAGACGAGAGAGTGATTTTTGACTTGGGCAGGAATAGTTTCAGTAGTCTAAACGAGATGAGATAAAAGCATGGATGACCTTCTCTAGATCTGAGAAGGATAAAAATGACTTGAAAGCAAGACTCCTGTGTACTCTTTATCTGTGCCTCAAAAGTCCCTTTGACAGGTGACTGGTCTTTGACAGATGGTCACTCCCAGGTTTCTAGGCGCTACTTTGCGTGGGAAGACAGACAACCAGGACCCTTTAGAACAAGATGTCTGGAGTCGGGAGAGCCAGAGTATTACAGATTTGCTGTCATTCCGTTGTAAAATGTTCTGAGACGGCCAACCTTAATGTCAGCGAGGGTCACCCGGTTGTAATGAGAGGTATTTCTGGGTATCGTCTGCATAGCGATGGAAGGAAACTGATACCACCAAGAGGGAGTATATAGAGGGGGAAAATAATGGGGCTTAGAATTAGGCCCTGAGGGATGCCACAAGTGATGTCTGCTGAAAAGGTTCTATTTGATGCCAAGTGCTGAGCTGGAGATACCCACCCAGTGCTCCAGGCAATCAAATAACACTGAATGATTAACAGAAGAACTAAAATCGCATTGTCTCCTTCATCTGTCGCTCAGTGACTTTGAGGAGGGCTGCCTCTGTGCTATGTAGTGATCGAAAACCCGATTTGGCATGTCTCAAAAATATTGTTGGTGTTCAGAAAAGATAATAAATGAGTAAAAATAGTGGCATGCCTGAGAACTGAACCATGTGTGTGAGAGAGACTCTATTTACACAACTGGGGAAGATATTCCCTTCTCTGGCTTTGGGGATTGCAATCCTTTCCCTGCCTCACAATGCCACTAGTCGGTTGTGGTCTTGTCAGACAGAGCAGTGGTTCTCAAAATAAGGATGTAGCGTTGATTACGTTTTTAGGAGCATGTGTTACTGAAATGGTAGCGCTGTGGAAGCCTGGTTATGCATGGTCGTAATGGTGCGGTCATTTACAGGGTTCTTGTGCAGGTCTGGAAAGTCATAAAAAGTATGGAAAATGATTCTCTTAATGTGCAGGGCTGAAATGGTATGTAGGCTAAATTACAAGAAGACTGTGATTATGTTGTGAGCGTGTAGAAAAAGGTATATTTCCAGGTTGTGGAATGGTGTCCATTGTTTGTGATGTGATATAGAGTTATGATTGGTTGGCTGAGATGGTACAAACCATTACTTACCTCGACGGTGTTTAGCAAGTTGCACGCAGGCAAACGTGAAATTAACTTTGGGCCATGGGAATCGCAAGCTTTTTGAGAGCTGGCTCTCTAAATATGGGAATTTGTTCAACCAAAATTTCTATCCCTATGCACTTATGAAGTTGAAACATGATGCGGTAAATTCTGTGATATAGAGTAACATGGTCATTCAATAAATGTTTTACAGTGCTTTTCTTCTATGACATTAATTCTGGCCCTCAACATAGTATGTTTGTCGTAGTTCTTACATGGAAAAAAATCATCTGCGAAGTCTGGAAGTTTAGGTCTGGAATTTTGAAATGGGAAACGTGCAGGAACCCTGCATTTATTTTTTGCCACCCTCGGAAAACAATCCGGTCAGCATATGAAAGGTAGAATGTACCAATATCAACTGACAAAGTAAAGCTGGTGCTGGAGAAAGATGGACCCATGAGATGTGATGACCACAGAACTGTCCTGGGCTCTGTGGGGGCCCTAATCAGTGTTGTACATAGTGGCAACAAAGATATTAACCTTTTGTTGTTGACAGTCATGATATATGAAGACTATAACTTTTTATATACACTGTATTCATCCATGGCACAGTAACATACCTTTAATTTGTGCTTGCGCATTCTTTTTTCCTCCCTTTCTTTCCCTCTCATGCACCTGATCAGTAGAGTTGTTTGGACATCTTGCTGTTTGATAGTGAATTGCTTCATGATGATGGACAGACACACGGGCGCGGTGTTCGCCTGGCTAGTGTGCTCCATCAGATCAAGTGAAGAGGCGCCACTCTGCTCACTATATATAAATGTAGGCTATTTAGGCCAGTGGTTCTCAACATGGGGTCCGGGGACCACCAGGGGTCCTTGAGGGGGTTCCAGGGGGTCCTCAGCAAATTGATGAATTGTTAAACTTTTTTTTAAACCATTATTTAATTTTCAAGAAGTTAACACCATTACAGAATATAGAAGAATGACTATTTTTGATCACTTTCACTGTTCTCCCTCTGCCAAAAATACAGATAGTCATAGGATTCTGGACAAAATCAGATCTAACAATAAAAATATTCTCAGATTTGGATCATCAAATGGGGGTCGGTGGCCCTAATGTGGACTAAATTAGGGGTCCTTGATATGAAAAAGGTTGAGAATCACTGATTTAGGCTACTTGTTCTGCACGATTAGCTTTAGAGCTTAGGAGCTTTAGGATTTCCCTACATTTCCAAGTTGTGTGGGTTGGTCAGTGCGTCCCTGCCTTGGGTTACGTTGCCTTGGAAACCAGTCAAACATCTGACGCTCTCTCTTAGTTTCTTTAAATTTGTGTTATATTCAGAGGACAAAACATTGAGCTCTGAGGTTTCACCTGAACCCAGGTTCCAGAAAGATTTTAAAATATATCACAATAATCTTAATATCAAACACAGATACTCAGGCGTCTCTGAGATCGTTAACACTGTAGCACACGTTTGAAATAAAATTATTGCAGCAGTGAAGGCATCCACTTCATTTGAGATGGCGGTTTTGAACCATCGTTTATTGTTTTGAGCAAAAGCAAACGAATTGTATGCAACAGTTCAACGATTGCGATTGACTCCTGTGCTGAAAAAAAACGAGTCCAAAAATCAGTAGACACAGGTAATATTGTTTCACTATTTCCAGGGTCCTGCTTTTCACGAAATAATTTCCTGCTTTTTATGAGCTGTGAAATAAACCGGAATGCTAGAAGTGACTACAGATTTCCAGGGCAGCTAATGTTGTAATAATGCTTACCGTTCCTGAATTGGCAGTGTATGCAAAGGTAAAATGTGTTCAGAGCATTCCTGGAGTTCTCTGCCTCTTCTACGACTTATTTCCCCCTGTATGATTGTTGAACATCGGTGCAAAATGGTGACTGATGTTTGAAAAATGTTCTGCTATCAAATTCCATAGTAGGTGAGCTGGAAATATCTTGACATGACATTTGGCTAATAATCCAGAAAACACAGAAGAATAGACCACCAAACAACAAAGTGGGTGTTACAGTGTTTTAAATTGGATTTTTCCTTTAAAGTGTAGCTTGGCGGCTACTAAAGGCCTGACAGATTTCTGAATTCAGTATATATTGTAATATCTTAATTCAGTACCAAAGCCATAGTTGGAATGGCCCCATAGTTAATGTCCAGTAATTTCATATTTTAAAACAACTTCTTGGTATTTGAGAGCGTAGTCACGCTTTATAGGTGCAGATTAATATGTTTAATTCATGAATCTGTTCTGTTTCAATATAACGGGCTCAAAGTATGATTATATGTAAATCAGTGATTGTGCAGAGTGATTGCTGCATGCCTGCTTTGTCATTTAACTGGCCTCCTGGCGAGCATCCCTCCAGTACAGCTACTGGTAAACTGAAGATTATGGTTTTGAAAGAGTACTCTGTCATTTAGCTGGCACTCAGCAAGAATAGAGTTGGCGCCGAGTGGAGACTAACACGCCTAACACGTGCTTTATTTAAGGTTATATTAGGAATCAAAATGCCTTTTCTGTCCATTCATTTTACCTATTGATTCTTCTTTCTACAGCAGATATCAAAAGTCTACACTTCCGTTTATTGCCTCGAGGCCTGCAATGAAAATCCATCAAATCAGACTTTCTTTATTTTCATCTGCATATGGTAACCAACAAAAACGAGGCATTTCAGGCCTCAGGGGAGTAAGTGGTGGAGTGGTCCATTGTACTTCTGCTCTCCAGGTCAAATGGCACCAACGTTAATATAAGTAGTACGACATAACTCATCTGTTGTTGCTTGAGGACAATACCTTCCATCTCTCCCTGCATCCACACATCAAACTGGCCAGCTAGCCAGCATGGCATTGCACAGATCAACCTTCTCATGATGTCCAGCCGCCTGTTGCCCCAGTTAAAGGTAGTTTGAATAGAAATGCTCACTAATCCAAGTTTATGCAGTACTAAAATTTTAACGGTTACCCCAACTGAAGTAGTTCCAACCTGAATTGCACCGATTACATAGCTTTTAACCTGTTGAAATGAATGGTTAAACCAGTTAATGCCACTTTTGTCTGTATTAGTTACATCTAGTTGTATAGATTTATATCTGTGGTTGTAGTGGGTTTGGGACACAAATGACCAATTTATCCTAACATGTTATATTAGTTAACATACCTATTTGTCGACGCTTGGTGCCTGGTTATTATAGTTTTGCATTTTTCATTAGTTTTTATTTTTATTTCGTTTTGACTTTTTGTTTTCAATTTCAGTTTAGTTTTAATTAGTTTTTAAAGCGGGTTTGCTAGTTTAGTTTAGTTTTTATTTTTTGAAAATGCTTAGGCTAGTTTTAGTTTCGTTTTTATTAGTTTCAGTGTTAGTTTTAGTCTTGTTTTAAATTAATCGCCAACTATTTTGATAATCGATTAATCGGTTTGAGTATTTTTTGTAAGAAAAATATGTCAAAATTCTCTGATTCCAGCTTCTTAAATGTGAATATTTCCTGGTTTCTTTACTCCTCTATGACAGTAAACTGAATATCTTTGGGTTGTGGACAAAACAAGACATTTGAGGACGTCATCTTGGGCTTTGGGAAACACTGATCCACATTTTTCACCGTTTTCTGACTTTTTATAGACCAAACAACTAATCGATTAATCGAGAAAATAATCGACAGATTAATCGACAATGAAAATAATCGTTAGTTGCAGCCCTAGATAATATTACCTTAGGCTACCATTAATTGGGACACGAGGAAATTTATTTTGGCTTGCGTGTTATTAGACACAGATGGTGAAAACATCAGTCTGCAACAATGTGGCTAGTGGTTCTTAATGGTGTAACTAAATACAGCTTTAGTGTCCAATTAGTTACTAGTTTCAACGTAATGTTTATTGTCGATTTAACGCCATGAACTTGCCATCAAATACTGTTCAGCTGGTGCAACAGGCAGCAGGACTCTCCCATGATGCTGACCTCATCCCCGTGAGTCAGGGCCTGGCCTGGTAAATCACATGCACCGCTCCCAAATAAAATCACCCTTGCCGTATTTAGTCTGCCACAACGGTTTCTGGACTGTGTCAAACCTGCTAAAGAGAAAGATGGACAGAGGGACAAAGAGTGAGGGAGGAAGGAAGGCTGGAAGTAGGGAGAGAGAGAGGGTATGGAATGAATTTTTTTGTCCTTGCTGCAACGCAAAGAAATGCAGGATCACAATCCAACACAATATTTTTTTATAATAAGCCAACACTAGGCACCATGAATGACTACTATAATTAAATAGCATTTGGATTGGTACTTGTATCTTGTATAATAAAGTATTCTATATACAAGGATCCAGGTATAATACTGGAAACTGACCACGGCTCCTCTATGGTTATAACCATACTGTATGCCACGCTGCACCAAAATCACCAAAGCCAATTCCTCTGTCTTTATAACTTGGTGAATAAAGTGATGCCGATTGTCACTAGAGCACAGCGTGAAATCACTAGTGTTGGCCTACATCACATGCTTATTAAAAAGCCTCATTCGGCATAAATGGTAGATGTTGCACAGTGTGTGACAGCTGTCGGCATGCTCTGCCTGGGTTTAGCTGATGGTGTGTGTAGTTTTCAGAGACCACCGCACACTCCGCCTGCCAGGATTTTGAAAACGTGTGTGTTTGAGTGAGTGGTAAAGAGTGGAGATGAGGGCCTTCTGACTACTGTAGCTCTTTTCTCGGCATGTAGATCTTGTTCTGCAGCTGCTGCTCCAAGTACATGTGCTGGTAATTGATAAAAAAATCAGTCGCTTAAGAGGTCAGAGGAACAGTCTCGCGACCAGAAGGTTGCCGGTTCAAATCTTCGGACCAGCTGGGAAAATGGAAGTGAACGAGTAACTCCAACAGTAGAAGGCCGTGGTCGTACCGGGCAGCTCCCAGTGTGAATGAATAGAAGTGTATGAATGTGATGCACGGTGTTGATGGAACAGAGTATGGAGCTCTGGTCCACTTTCCCTCGATAAATAAAGGCTAAAAATAATAGAACTTCTCAGTGGCCTTGACAGAAAAATAACTTCACACTGAACTTGGTCTAAGCAGACTGGACCCGACTCATTCTATTTTGTTATTAGGTCAACCATGTCATGTTTCTGCTAGCATTCCAATGTGCTAACACAACTCATTTCACAGTGATTATGTTAATATGAAAATCATTCAGATATGATCTTAAAACATGTCTTGACACTTTGAATTGTAGTTGATTATTTTTCTTTGCAAATCACTTGTCTCACTTTAATTCTGTGTGAAACAAAGGGCATATAACAAAAAGGCTTCTATATAGTACCAAGTAAATTGCTGGTTTCTACCAGGGTTTTTAAAGAACCCCTTTAGAACATCATGCTCAGGGGTCTAAAAGCGACACTGAGAAAGGTAGCAGCTCCACTATTTTTCTTTTACAGAGAGACTTATAGGTAGACTACAAGATTCTGGCAGTTTCAGCACTTGATTTTGTGATGTGTGCCTATGGCAGTAGCTTAAAAATGGAAAAAAAAAAAAACATCACTTTTTTTTTAAGAGTTTAAAAGTTAATCACTCCAAATCTGTCAAAGATACCTCAATATTCTTTTCCTTCCTGGTTTAAAATAAAAAATATATTGGTGTCCATGCATTTGCAAGGACCTGGGATAATGGCCTGTGAATATGACCAATTTGCCAATGACAGGAAATTAAAAGTCAAAAAATATGATCTGACAGGCCACCAGCCATTCTCCCTCTTTGCAATAAGTCTTCCCCTGGCTGTTTGCCTTTCCGGGCTTTCTTCATCATTTATGTATATCTTCCACCAGGAGACAAATGATCAAAATCAAAAGTTCAAGCCGGCGAAGTTTCAGTTTCAGGGGAATTTTTTCAATTCCCCTGAAAGCCCCTTGTATGGTGAAGTGCTTCCATTACGCCTGACCAGTCGCAACCTTTGAATGCGCAACGTGCCCCATGAGACCAAAACCAAAGTTAAGATGGAGAAGCAGGCAGAGAAACTTTACACAGAGCACCTTTGGAGAAACACAGAGATGAGCAAAGTGGAAAAGAACGGATCGGCCCAACGTTGGAGAGGAAAATCCTGAGAACAATGTTTTAGTTCCTAAAAATGGATCATCATGTATACTTTAGTATTTAACCAGATGACCACAAACAAGTACAGATTCTGTGCAAAATAATAAGTAGTAAGTAGGGACCACAATAAGACAGATAAGACAGTAAGAGTGAAAACAGTGCTTTCTAGCTGCTGCTACACTGAGAAAACTGCACTGAATAAAGGGAAAATACTGTATATGCTAATGCTGTCTTTGTGTTTGTCGCCGTCCAGCAGCAGAAGGGCCAGAAGGCGGATTACCTGCCCCCCCCAGGTCTGGGTCTGGGGGAATGCACCGCCTCCCATCCTCCCGGCCAGAGCCGACGCTCCAGCCGCCGGGCCACGCTGAGGGACGGTGAGTGGACACAGTGCACATACTGTACATGATCGAATATCCATAAACTCTGCTTATAATAATGAAACTCAATTCATATGGCTCTTATCTGAAAGCAGAGTTTAAACCACTGCTTTACAGCCCTGCTGGTTTTCATCTAATCAGGGACTATTTTACACCTTGGATGCAAAGTGAATGCAATTACTACTTTTTCTTTTCTTTTTTTTTGCCATTTTCGCCTTTATTGGACCGATCAAAGTAGAGTTAGACAGTAAAAACGACAGATATCCCATATTGCGGGAAATATCGTGATATTTAGAAAATATCGCGATATTCAATAATATCGAATAGGGCTGGGTATCGCCACTGATTTCCCGAATTGATTCGATTCCGATTCACAAGGTCCCGATTCGATTCGATTTCCGATTTGATTCAATATTGATTCGGTTAGGGATATTTCAGTTACAATACCAATTTTGCTTGGATATGAAAGAGATTCTCAGAGAACTAATGCTGTAAATTGTACAAGGAACCCTCTAACCTGGTGCATTATTAAAAATATTAATGCCTACATTTAGAATTGACCCCACTTTTTATTTAACATGACCAACACACTACAGCAGTCAACACAATATAGTGCAGGCTGTGCAACTCTACAGACTCTACAGTCAGTGAGAGTGAGCAGATAAGTGCTTTCTGTAGTGCAGTGTAGCTTCAAGCCTCAAGCATCTCAGGATTTTATGAATCAATATCAGATCATTCAAATGAAAATCGATTTCAATAGGAAAATTGATTTTTTAAACCCAGCCCTAATATCGAATATTCAATAATATCGAATAGTGGCCCAAGCCTAGGACTATGATAGACTTTTGCCCACTTGTTTATGGTTGTACCAGCTATTTTGTTTCACCTTACTATGATCAACTATTCCTTTATGGCCAATTTTATTGAAGTGGTTATTGAAGAGATTATATTGTCAAACTGTTATATTATATTATATTATATTGTATTATATTATCAAACTGCCTACTGCACGTGCTCATACATGTTCACATTTACATATATATTGTATTAGAGGGTTGTGATATTTCACGCAGAAGTCCATGAAAAAGGTTTTATATGCAAGGTGCATTTTTCTGTTCTTTCTTTCATATATACAATGGCCTTAAGCCTATTAGTCATCTTCATGTAGTGGTGGAGTTGCTACATTTTTCTGTTTTTGGTATGTAAGTGAGGGAAGATGAGACAGAACAACTTAAAGAATATTGAGCATTAATTATTAAGTTGATTAAATCTCTAAGGAGGGTGGTTTGGGTTCAAAAGATATCTCTTCAGCCAAGTCCTTCAGGTTTCCAGTTATGTTTTGTGACTGATTCATTTGCTACAAGGGAGTCTTGTCTTATATCATGTCTTTTTTTTATTTATTTTCTGTTTGGTTTTTGGTTCCATATGATTCAGTTTGTGTGAACATACATATTTGGAGAAGAGTTAGGCTGGTACCCCTCTGCAGGTTGTGATGATCCCTACTGCTGCACTAATTGAATGATTGAGCAATCGCGATTATAGGAGCCATCCGCTATTATTAATAATAATAATTGTTTTGTTTTCCCCTTAAGAATTTTCCCCTTCCATATTAACTTTGAAAAAAAAGTGTGATGGCTTGCCTTTGCTCCCTTTTGTGTCGTGTTATAAAAAAAAGCAAATTGAATTTTTCGACAATTGTTTTTTTGTGGACTTTCCCTGGATGGTTGTTCTGAAGGATTGTGCTATAATTTGTATTAACTGTCTTCTTTTGCAGCGGTGCATATAGAGAGGATCGTGCTCAGGGGCATCTCTCGGACCAGGATAGACAAGGAATACAACTTTGAGGTAGGCACACACACACACACACACACACACACACACACACACACACACAAAGCTCTATTCTGAGGCCTAAATTGATAAAGAAGTCTGCTGGAAGTGGTTTCTAGTGGGAGAGAGTGTGTTTCTGTGTGTAGGCTTTAGTTCAGTGTTTAGACTAAGCCCTGGTCAGTCCGGTTGGGTCTAGTGTAGCTTTAGCTTTGCTACTGGGCACCCACACACACTCGCATACACACACACACACACACACACACACACGGTCTGGATGAAACGGGCAGTGGGAACAGAGGATAAACATCTGCTGGAGTGTTTCCTGGGATTCCCAGGAGAGAGAGAGAGAGATAAACCGTGAAAGAGAGAGCATGAGTAAGAATGACGTGCGTGTGAGCGTGATGGTGAGAGTGTGTAGTTTGCGTAGTGTGCGAGTGTGTGCTAGTGAAAGTGCATCGAGGATAGTGTTAAAGTGTGTTTTTGTGTGAGAGAGAGAGAGAGAGAGCGCATGGCTCAGAGCCAGAGTTGTTGCTGAGTCTGGACCAGGCAGGATACCGCTGGCTGCTTTCCGCTCTGCTGACATCTTCCTGTGTGTGTGTGTGTGTGTGTGTGTGTGTGTGTGTGTGTGCTTGTGTGTGCTCTCAGCCTTTGGGAGATGGCCAGTTTGCTGGGCTTTAGGCCTGCAACAAACAATTATTTTGATAATGGACTACTAAGAATTATGGCTAGATTATTAATTACAGAATATTGTGGCTAACAAAATGAAAGAAACGTAACACTAGGGGTGTTTGCAAAGCATTACTGTAAATTAGTTGAAGCCTAATCTAAAGCCGCACAAGGCAATTTTCACATGTTGGCAGCCCCATGGAAGACCAGGGGCCGGATTCACAAAAACCTCTTAAGAAAAAAAATCTTCTCAAGTGCCATTTTTTTCTTAACTTTAGTCTTAAGAAAAAAAAA
Source organism: Centroberyx affinis (assembly GCF_046629955.1). NCBI lineage: Eukaryota > Metazoa > Chordata > Actinopteri > Beryciformes > Berycidae > Centroberyx > Centroberyx affinis. The sequence continues at coordinate 17,168 of NW_027282435.1, read as the reverse complement.
TAGGAAAGAATGCTATTCTCAAAAACAGTTCTTATATATTTTCTTAACTTTCTTCTTATGTTTCTTCCTGAGACAAAACTTAGGAATAAATGGTATTCTTGAAATGAAAGTTCCCAAATTAGTTTTTTCTTAACTTTAAGACGGCCCTTCACCTGTCGTAAAATTCCTATAGTGAAAAGGTAAGCCTCTAATATCATATATTTAAACACATTTTAGACAAGTAGGTTATAGTTCAAAGTCTTCATAGGTTCCCCTACACCTAACATTAAGATGAACATTTATTGTAAAGCTTTATTTGGTGTAGGGCCAGGTAGGCCTCTGTCTCATGTCTGTTGAAAATAAGCTGCAAATTTTACAGTTACCAACAGCAACCAATGTTTCAATCTTTGCCCTAAATTTTTTGGGGGGTTTTTCCCCAATTGTTTTGTAGATGGAAGCACTTTGGGTTGCCTCCTAGCCTTGTCTCCTAGCCTCAATGGCATTAAGCCTAAAGTTTATTAACCAGAATTAATTCAGGCCCTATTTTGAGAAGTTCTTAAGTTGGAAAAGTAAAGAAATTTGTAAGAAATGAGACTGTTACTAAGAAAATATTGAGGAATTGCACTTAAGAGCTTTCTTAAGAACTTCCTAAAATTTCCTCTTATGTCATTTCTTAAGATCTATCTTAAGAACACATTGGTGAATCCGGCCTTAGGTTCCTCTCCATTATAAGATAAGATAAGATAAGATAAGATTGCACTTTATTGATCCCCTGGGGGAAATTCGGGTGCCACAGCAGCAGTTGGTGGAACAACGCCAAGGAAGTCAAGCACAGGAAAGGCAATAAAAAAAGAGGTAATAAAATACAATAATAAGGAAAAGGTAATAAATATAAAACTATAAGTGACAGTGCAAATAAATGCAAATAAAATATCCAGATTTAGATAAGTCCAAGTATATAGTCCAGAGGTACGTATAATATCCATGTTCAACATAGTCAAGAGATTTAAGTTATTAATTAGGGCTGAACAATTAATCAAAATTGTATCGAAATCGCAATATGGCCTACTGCAATTTTCAAATCGCAGGAGGCGCAATATTTGTTAAAGGTGAAATGTGTCAAAATACCATTTTAAATGAAATATTGTCATGCTGCAGAGATGTCCTGGCCTACACATCATATTCTACAGACTTCAGAAAACATCTTTGTTTGGTACAGATCCCTGCAAAAATCACACCATAATCATTTTAATACGTTTTTCAGTGAAATTGAGAATAATGATGTAAAAATGATCATTCCCTCTGATATCGCAAATCATATCGCAATTGCAATATCAGTCAAAATAATCGCAATTAGATATTTTTTCAAAATCGTTCAGCCTTATTATTAGGCCGGTTAGGGGGAGGGGGGTCTAAGGGGCTAGGGTCCAGGAGCTAGACACTCCTAGGAACCTATAAGAGTGCACCATCTCTGCTAGGGATGAGCACAGTTATTTGAATATTCAAAATGACGTGGGTATCCGACCATAGCCTTAGAGCGCAAAACACAAACACCTGCGCTTTACAGCACCCGCTCTCCGCTCGGAGACCTGTCCAAAATTATGTAAGAGTCCGACTGACGTTTGAGATAGTGGAAGAAATCTGGAAATATGTCGGCATGGCATCACTTTGCCTCTCCGCAAGAATGTCAATCAACAACACAGGATATGATGTTGATATCCCTTGTGCCATAATACAAGGTGAGCGTTCATGCAGAGGCCCAATTCAGAGTTTAACAGAGTGATATGCTACCATGCAAATGAGCACCATAGAAACCATCATAAATCTACAGCACCATAAGACAGGCAGCAGCATTCACCAGCTACCTGCTCTAGCTTCAGGGTGAGTGAGAGTAGGCGAGTCATCGGGGTTATCAAGCGGGCTCCCTCCTTCACCCATGTTTCGTTGGAGTAGGCCCAGGACACCTCAAGAAGGCTCAACAGTGTATTTCAGCGTCCCAGAAACACCCCCCCCCCCTCTGCCCAGACTCAGCAGACCCAAGTCCGCTACACCAGTGATTCTCAGCCCTTTTCCTATCAAGGACCCCTAATTTAGTCCACATTAGGGCCTCGGACCCCCATTTGATGAGATTTTGTCTCTCGGACCCAAATCTGAGAATATTTTTATTGTCAGATATGATTTTGCCCAGAATTTCACGACTATCTGTATTGTAGGTAGAGAGATTACAGAGAAACTATGATCAAAACATCCTCTAATCATGTTCACTTCTTGTAAATGAAATAATGGTGAAGTTTAACAATTCATCCATTTGCTGGGGACCCCCTGGAACCCCCCCCCCCCCCAAGGACCCCTGGTGGTCCCCGGACCCCACGTTGAGAACCACCGCACTACACTGCTATCACTGTCATTTGCACCTTTTCTACCAACAACACTACTTTACACACTGCCACCAATCTAAGAAAAAGACACCACCAAACAACAATATGGGCCCAAGTTGCATCATCAGTAGTTTTTTTTTTTTTTGTTATTTTCAACCTGGGCCTTACTTTCCTAGTTTTTGCCATCATGCCAATCGATTCTGATCACAATTCCATCAGTTCATCGTTGAGCTACCTACCTCTGTTTGCAGGGAACACTGCTCTCCAATGCAAACCGATGGGGCAAAGGGAAGCTCAGTCAAACCCAAAAAGCACCCAAGACATGTCCTTTTCAACACAATAGCATTCAAACAACTGTGGGACCTAACTACATCCAATAGCCTGTTCATCCGTGGCCTGGAACTCGTATATAGTGCTTAGATATTAGATTAGTTATTTTAGTAGAAAGTTCAAGAACTCTAGATTATAGACAACACTGCCACGCCCCATCATGTGCACATGAAGAACAGCAGCCAGTAGAGTAAACAAGGGAGTGTGTGAGCAATGCCCTAAAGTATGAAATGAACTATTATAACTGAAAAGTCTTGTGATAATTGTTCTATCGCAGCCATTGCAGTGAGTGTTATTGTGTTCAAAGGGCGTATTTGGATCGCTTTTCGGGTTTGGCAGTTTGAGTTTCCCTTTGTCCATGCGGATTGTATTGTAGACCAGCGCTCCTTACAAACTATAGTGGAGTTATTGAAAAATTTTGATCTGAATTTATCGGCATAATGGCAAAAAAACTACAAAAATAAAGCCCACGTTGAAAATAACCAGAAGGATTGTTTAACAGTGTTAGTGTTTTAGGGTGGATTGTTCTTGCAAAAATGAACACACTCCCCAAGCACACACACACACACACACATACACACAGTAACTAGCAGGGATATTTTGCACTCATTTACACGAGGAAAATTTAGTAAGACAGATGGAGAGGGGAGAGTAAAAGCTTTGCCAGACAACAGCGAGTCGCTCCCACTCTCCATCTGTTTGTATTGGACCGAACCACGGATACACACACATACACACACGCACACACAGTACTCACCCCTTATCAAATAAACAGGCAATGCATCATCTTGCGCAACGGTGACCATCTCCGACAGCGATGACCTCACTTAAACACCGAGCGTTGACCCTCCCACCCACGCAACCTTGTGTCCCTTCGTGTTGCTTCGGCGGTCATTGTCCTTGAAGAGGTCTCATCCTCCTCGTGGACACAGAACTAATCAGTGCCCCCATTGTAGTCGGTGTCGTGATGGAGAACGCCCTGTGCTGTGTTTCAGGTGAAGTGGTCGGACTCTTCGTCCAGCAGCGTGACTAAAACCCACCTGGAACTGGAGAACTTCCTGCTCAAGGTACTCACTCTTGTTCTTGTTTTCACCCATGCAGTGCCGTGACTCACATTTAGCCCACTTAGTGTTTAAAAGTACCCATGAAATGAACTCCCATTACCTTTACCTCCTGGAAAACAGAGTATCTTTAACGGTGAGCTCATGCTGCACCAAGAGGCGTAAATCTAAATTTCGAAACATCAGAACACTCCCGCCCCTCTGCACCCCTCCCATTAACTAAAACTGACTTTCTCCCCCCTGAGATCCTACTTAGACCCTGTTTACACTATTGAAAATTAGGGATGGGCATTTCAAGCAAAAATACTATTCGATATTCACTGGGAACTATTCAACCATTCTTCAAAGGTCACCCCACCCCACCCCCCGCACTGTGCGAACTAGGCTAGCCATATTGACGTTAGCTAGCCAGGCTAACTAGCAAGCTAGGCGGACGTTAGCATAGAGCTAGCTAGCTAAGCCAGCTGCCTAGTCCGGCTAAATGGCTACGGCTTGATTAGCCCCAAACCGGTCTTTCTCTCGTTTTAACATTAAAACGAGAGAAAAGCCCCGAACTGATCCTTCTCCCGTTTTAACATTAAAACGAGAGAAGAGCCCCGAACCGGTCCTTCTCTCGTTTTAACATTAAAACGAGAGAAGAGCCCCGAACCGGTCCTTCTCTCGTTTTTACATTAAAACGAGAGAAGAGCCCCAAACTGATTCGGGGCTAATCAAGCCATAGCTATTTACTACTAGCAAGCTATGAAAATATACTTTTTAAGACAACACGATAGTCGCATAAACTATTTGATTTTTTTATAATTTAATGACTATTCGAAAATTTAAAAATCATGACCCATCCCTATTGAAAATGCTTTTCGGCAACAGAAACTGGCAGAATATGGGGTGAAATCTAGCTTTGTCTTTGCTACCTCTGGAGGTGGTGGACCAAAGCAGGATATTTAATGACGCTAAAGCTAGATTCCAGGCTAGATTGTCAGACTGAAGCTACATTTGAGGCCAGATTGCCAGGTTAAAACTATATTTGTAGCCAAATTCTTTATGTTCAAAGCTATATTTGAAGCCAGTTCCTCAGGGCCAAAGCTAGATTTTCGAACGCAAGGTTCTCAGGCCAAAGCTAAATTCTCAGGTTAAAGCTAGATTTGAAACCAGCAATACTTAAGCTCAAGCTCTCTTCTAAAGGCAGATGGGGAAAGCATCACTTGTGCAAACACGGGCCTCAGTGTATCATGCTGTTGTTTGTTTAACTCTTTCTTTCCGCAGCTTCCTAAGGATCAGTGTACTGAGTCTTTTGAGAAGGGCATCCTGAGGCTCCTGAACCAGGGAGACCAGTATGAGAGCAGGGAGGTGGAGAGGACCCTCAGGTATGTCTAATCCTCATATATAACATCGTCCTCATAACATTATATCACATATTTTCAAACTTACTCTCAACAGAATCATTTTCAGAAGTTTTTTTTTGTTACCCAGAATTGATTTTGCAGCTATTGAATAGGCTAATGCACTGTTTTTAGAGGCTCCTGTCCCACAGTCACCATACCTTACATTGACTATTAATGCCATAGGCCAGGAATGTTTTTGCCACTTCACTGTTTTACCAGCCAACAAGATTTTTGTGGAATAGAATAGACCCTCCGAATGATTGGTTACCCGTTGGATGGTAAACAAACTTACCAGCCACAGTCAAGACTTACCAGCATCTGGTGGCTGGTGGTAATTTCACAGATCCACCCACAGATACACACACACACACACACACACACGACTTCAACTGAAATGTAGTTTTAGTCCCTGTATGTGCTTCCCCATTTCAGTGTCAGAGTTTACCGCAGAAAATGTAACAGGTCCAGGGAGTAGCTATTACTCTAATACATAAATAAATAATAGAACAAGAACAAGAGTGTATTTAATTTTTAGCGTTTTTATCTTGGACTCTGCTCCTGCCTGTGGTGGCGTTATAGCTCAGCTTTGATAAGTACGGTAGCCCCTTTGACCAAACCGGAGTCATGGAGTCAATGGTGGATCCCATTAAACTCGCTCCAAGTCTCAAGGCAGGATGTGCGGGTGCATTTTGGATTTCAAAACAAAACGGAAAGAAACGAACGCAGTAAAGCCTTGTCGTTTGTCACATTTGTCATTCGACTTTGAAGTACCCCAAACTCAACATGCTCGTCTGACTAGATGCAACTAGTTTTCTAGCTGTTCAGTTTTCACACACAGCTGATAGGGCTGAACAATTAATCTAAATTTTATCGAAATCGCAATGTGGCCTACTGCAATTTTCAAACCGCAGGAGGCACAATATTTGTTAAAGGTGAAATGTGTCAAAATATCATTTTAAAGTAAATATTGTTGTGCTGCAGAGATGTCCTGGCCTACACATCATATTCTACAGACTTAAGAAAACATCTTTGTTTGGTACAGATCCCCGCAAAAATCACACCATAATCATTTTAATACGTTTTTCAATGAAAATGAGAATAATGATGTAAAAATGATCATTCCCTCTAATATCGCAAATCATATTGCAATTGCAATATCAGTCAAAATAATCGCAATTAGATATTTTTTCAAAACCGTTCAGCCCTAACAGCTGAGCAGTAAAAGAGTAAGCCCTCCTATACACTGCTCCAAACATGGCTGATGTCAGTGGTTACACAACATGACTGTAAAGCTTATAGTCAAACAAGCTGCAGCCAGTATAGGCTGCGGTCATGCTAATGTTCCATATTGGCAGGGTGCACATACAGTGACAATACCAGGAAAACACAAGATAAGATAATGAAATGAGTCAAGCCAGAGAGGACAGTTTCAACCAAGATTATATCATTCTGTTTCAAATACTGTATGTTCTAACTAGGGCCGCAACTAACGATTATTTTCATTGTCGATTATTTTCTCGATTAAAATGTCAGAAAATGGTGAAAAACGTGGATCAGTGTTTCCCAAAGCCCAAGATGACGTCCTCAAATGTCTTGTTTTGTCCACAACCCAAAGATATTCAGTTTACTGTCATAGAGGAGGAAAGAAACCAGAAAATATTCACATTTAAGAAGCTGGAATCAGAGAATTTTGACTTATTTTTCTTAAAAAATTACTCAAACCGATTAATCGATTATCAAAATAGTTGGCGATTAATTTAATAGTTGACTAACTAATCGATTAATCGTTGCAGCTCTAGTTCTAACTCTAATAATCAATAATGACCATTATCATCACATCAATAAATGAGCACAATATATTCAGTGTGAACTACAGTCATCTTTGGAATGATAGTTTTTGAGCCAGTTTCATTTGGGGAAGAAAGAAAATCAAACATTCGGAAGGCCCTGGAGCAACATTTAGTAACAACAGGGCAAGTATGTTTGAAAGGGACCTTGTAGTGTGTTTTCGTGTGTGTGTGTGTGTGTGTGTGTGTGTGTGTGTGTGTGTGTGTGTGTGTGTGTGTGTGTTGGCCAGTGAGGGGAGGTGCAGGCGTTTGTTTGTCAAAGCCAACTACGCCCCCTCCTGGTACCATGCGCACACACACACACACACACACACACACACACACACACACACACACGTACGTACACAACCTAGTGCCCATCAGTTTCGTTTTTGTGTAAAGAGAAAGTGCTGCAAGTGAAACCTATCTGTCTGAACACAATCTTTTCATCAGTGAACCTTATGTTGACTGCCCAGCTGTATTATGGCCTTTCCTGTATCAGTCTGATTTGTTGTCATCGTTCACATACTTTTTTTTTGTAACTCTGGCATTACAATTAACTGGTAGAATAATTGATCTGTAACAAAATAATGAGCAGTTGTAGACCTAGTGTTAACACCATAAGTTTAATGTAGGTAGTGGTTCATGGTCTCATGCTTGAGACCAGGGATAACAGTCCATCCATTCACACCATAGTGTAGTCCAAACACCTTCAAGATTTCACTTTAATTTGTATTTACTTGCATCTAGAGTCTCTACACAGATATAATATTAAATTGTGGCTCGTCTAAAAGTGATTCTAATATGATGCCTTCCTCCTTGGAGGTATAGAAACAAGAAAAGTCACATAAAAGCTCAATTTCACTGTAGGGCCGGACGATATGTTTGAAATCAATATCACGATAATCATAAGGATTTTTTTCGATATCGATATATATATGACGATATGGCTCACATAAGCGAAATCACGTTAAATAATCATATTAGTGTTCACCATATTGAACCGAATGGTAATGTTTGGTGTGATGTCAAATATTCCTACCATACTTCATTTTGTCTGAGTTTCTAAATAGAATTAGCTTGTTCTCATCAGTTCAGACAGCAGAATTGTGCGTCTCGATATCCCAAAATCACCATATCATCACTAGAGCTGCAACGATTAATCGATTAATCGATTAGTTGTCAACTATTAAATTAATCGGCAACTATTTTGATAATCGATTAATCGGTTTGAGTAATTTTTTAAGAAAAATACGTCAAAATTCTCTGATTCCAGCTTCTTAAATGTGAATATTTTCTGGTTTCTTTCCTCCTCTATGACAGTAAACTGAATATCTTTGGGTTGTGGACAAAACAAGACATTTGAGGACGTCATCTTGGGCTTTGGGAAACACTGATCCACATTTTTCACCATTTTCTGACATTTTATAGACCAAACAACTAATCGATTAATCGAGAAAATAATCGACAGATTAATCGACAATGAAAATAATCGTTAGTTGCAGCCCTAATCATCACAATATAATCCCACTGAAAGACGATAAACGGTAATATTGAATTATCGTCCAGCCCTATTTCACTGTCAAAACAATCTTACTGTGTCTCAGACACAAGCATTTCTAAATCCAGATTTAGCCCTTTAATATTCCAGTGTCCTGCTGGCTTAGACTTCCCAAGTTGACCTTTGCATGCAGCGCTTGTGCAGAAGGGCAAAGGTCTTCCAAGTCTAGCAGTCCGTGGCAGTCACACTCGTCCAGTTTTTCAAAGACTTGCTGAGAAAACCAGTGGTGGAAAGTAACTAAGTACATTTACTCAAGTACTGTACTTAAGTACAATTTTGAGATACTTGTACTTTACTTGAGTATTTCCATTTGATGCTACTTCATACTTCCACTCCACTACATTTCAGAGGGAAATATTGTACTTTCTACTCCACTACATTTATTTGACAGCTTTAGTTACTTTTCAGATGGAGATTTGACACAATGGATAATATAACAAGCTTTTAAAATACAACACATTGTTAAAGATGAAACCAGTGGTTTCCAACCTTTTTGGCTTTTGACGTCTTACAAAAAGCAGTGTGTAGTCGGGTCACATTTCAGATGTCTATGAGTTGTTAACAGCTCCACCAAATAGTGATTTTTCCCTCTAAACCTCACATGGTTTCATTTCAATAAATGTTCAAATGATCCAATATTTCAGCAAAAATCAAAGATTAGAGAAAAAGTCCAAAAACTGAAAACAGATTTATGTATCAGAACTTTGTTTTTTCTTCTTTCCTCTCCCATTAATCATCTCATGACCCCTCAGATTTATCCGGTGACCCTTTGGAGGGGCCCGACCCCTGGGTTGGGAACCACTGGACTAAACTAGCTAACTGTATATAAAGTAGTTCAAACTAGCTCCACCTCCAGCAGCTACAACAGTAACATGCTGCTTACACACTGATGCTTCAGTATTAATAATGTAATGATGTCATATATAATAAAATATCAGTCAGAGGGACCAAACCACTACTTTTACTTTAATACTTTAACTACATTTTGCTGCTAATACTTATGTACTTTTACTTAAGTAAAGGATCAGAGTACTTCTTCCACCACTGGAGAAAACTACGGAGAAAAGTGGTAACTGCTAACTAAAAATGCATCCCAGTGCAAAACCAAGGCTGGCAAATGTCAGTTCAGAAACCAACCGGGCAGCCATACTCATCTTTCCCTTTTTTAGATGGATTGCCAAGTGCTGGCGGGACTTATTATCTCAAAGCAGCTTCCCTAAAAATGGGTAGCTAGCTTGTGGCCACCCATGACCTTTGGTTAAAATGTTACAATTGCTAACAATGCTAACAAGCCCTTTTAAGAAAACTGAAAGATACATTTAGAACCTTTTTTTTCTCCCCACAATGACAAGTGTCTAGTGTAGCAAATAACAGACTCCATTTCTTATACTTTTAAGTGAGGCGGCACCGTGAGAGTTTTTGTTTTTTTGGCAGCGGGAAAAGAGCTATATGGAAGTCTGGGGGGTTTGAAGGCAACACGAAACGGCATTTTGAGAGTCTGTTGCTCGAGAAGTTCAATGTATATCCGGCTGAAACAGGATGATGGGGCAGGACACAGCATGGAGAGGGATCGTTCAAATGTTTTTTTTGCTTTAGTTTTTTTCTTTTGAGCAAACATGGAAAGTGACTCAGAAGAAATGGATGCTCGCCTATGCTGCTTTCCAAGGGGGAAAAGCAATGGGGATTTGATATAAAATCAAAACATTTGTCAAATTTGTGACCTGTCTTGTTAAATAAGTGTACTAAGTCCTACCACCAATGTAGTTTTTCCACTGCCTGCTGTATTAGCTCTCCTGAAAAACAACTGATCTTCCCTTCTTTTCTCTCTCTCCCTCCCTCCCTCCCTCCCTCAGGGAAAGGTTCCTGTCTGCCCCTCCAGTCTTCAGACAGACCAGAAAGGTCTGTAGCTTCTTCAACTGTGACTCCAGCTACTCTACAAAACCAACATGCTGTAGATGTAAGTATCAAACGGAGGGAGAGAGAGGGAGAGAGAGACAGAGAGAGAGAGAGAGAGAGATATCTGATCTCATTGCTTCATTCTGGCATTTTCAAAATTACACTGATTGGCCCAAGGTTGGCATTGCAACATTTGTTTACTTGCTGGATTATTCAGAGACTTTTACTTGGGTGGAATGATTCATCATGTATTACACTGATTGGCCCAAGGGGTAACTGCAATTACAGCTCCAAACAAGGTGACATATTTGTTGCTGATTGGCCCAGATGGGGGAATTCATCATTCATAGGGGACGATATTATCTTGATATTGGTCAAACGTTGTGTTACATAGAAAGCAGAATGATGCGTTTGCGTCTTTGCGATCCGCAAAACTAGATCAGGCCGCCAGTAACGCAGAGAGGGGAATAGTCCTGGGATTTCCTGATTAGTGAAAGTGCGCATAATTGTGTCATGAAATCAGAGCTACTTTTAATTTATGTGCTTTGCAACTTTTCCGTTTACTCTCGATTCCCCTGTGGAGCCTAGAAATGTCTTTTTATGGCTCCGCCGGCAACAGCCATGGCCAGAGGCATTATGTTTTCAGGTTGTCCGTCTGTCCGTCCCATTCTCATGAACGCGATATCTCACGAACGCCTGCAGGGAATTTCATTACATCTGGCACAAACGTCCACTTGGACTCAAGGATGAACTGATTAGAATTTGATGGTCAGAGGTCAAAAGTCACTGTCACCTCACAAAAGACATTTTTGGGCATAACTCAAGAATTCATACGCTAATTATGACAACATTTCACACAAATGTCTAATAGGATAAAATGATGAAGTGATGACATTTTATATCCAAAGGTTCAAAGGTCAACTTCACTGTGACATCATAATGTTTTGCTTACCACTGTAGCTGAGAAAATGATCTTGGGTCATTCTACAAAAACGGTGGAAGTGCTGTCACTTACTTTTGCAGACACCAAAATCCTTTAAGTTGACCTAATAATCACATTAAGTATATATGTTCAATAAATAAAGACCGTCCTTGCAATGATAAAACTAAGTTTATTGGCGGAGGCATACAACTGCGAGGCGGTTATTTCTAGTTTGGAGATATTTTGATATACTCCACTTTGACTGCTTGTTAGCAGCAAGAGGCAGCGGAGCTAAACCGTTTCAACCGACAGCTGACTCTGGAGCCAATATTGAATAGAATAGAATAGAATAGAAGGTTGAGAATTGACTCAAAAACAGATTAATAAATATTGTCATCAGAGTTTTGTCCACATTGAAACTATGGAGCTTTCTCAGTGTTTCTGGCAGATGTGCTGGGCGTTGGCTGGGAAACACAGGATCAGTCCAGGACCAGTGCCAAGACACTGGTACTACTGGACCAGCTCCACTGGTCAAAAATTAGAGGGGGTTACACCACAAGGGGGTTCTGGTAAAGTCTACAGCTATTGCTGGTTTTAGTCAGGTATTTGTTTTTGAAATCTTTTTTTATGATCCTCGACTTTTTTCATAATCTCACATTGTTTTTCTCTCGTAAGTTCCGCTACTACTGCTGCTACTTCGCACATCCTGTTCACGCTGGAATCCAGTGGAAGTGGAAGTGGAATAAAGGGAGTGAACATGAAAAAAAAATTAAACACAGGATGTCTGCAGGTTCTGAAAAAGTCTTAAAGTGTATTATCTAAAACTCAAGGTCTTAAAGGGGCTTGAATAGTTAAATATGGCATTTTAAATCTCAAATTCAGTTTTAGAGAGTCTTAAAAATCTTGTAGTTTGTGCTCTTAATTTGATGTTTGTTAGATTTCATTCTCATTGGTACTAAAAAGTAGAGTTGGGGAGGGATGGAGAGGAGGGGAGGCAGAGGCGGATAAGAGGAGAGAGAGGCCGAGTGAGGGGGAAAAATGTGAGAAGAGGAGGAGGAAGAGAAAACGGAGGACGAGAAACCAATTTACAAAGTGTGAAGGGAAAAGCGATGAAGGTAGGATGTGTTGATAAGGTATTGAAGCAGTGCCTTGCCCGTCTATGGGTGTGTTTTTTTTTCCGTGTGTGTGTGTGTGTTTCTGGCATATGTGTAAGCCAGTAGTAGTTAATATTCTTCACACCATTCTGTGCCAACCTCAACAGTGTTCACAGACTCCTGGTACTTGCAGATTTTAAAGGGAAAATCCACCCTAAAACACTTCAACACTGTCAAAGAACCGCTATTGGCGAAGCTCCTTGAATCAGCGGAAAGATTTTCAGATATCGAAAACATCAACAAAGTTCTGCGTCCAGAATGGTGCGTCTGACCTTGATAACTCATCGTGAACTGTGTCTCTCCCCCTATAGGCAACTGCCAGCTGGGGAAGGCCTACCAAGGAGACTGCTCCGACGCCTCCAGCCAGGAGGAAGGTGAGCAGAACTGGACTTATTCGGCAAAGACGAGGATGGGAATGCCCAAGACCGAATGAGGCTCAATTGTGCAGCGGCCAAAAAAGTGTTAAACCAACCGAAACTGTCTTATATTTTAGATTCTTTAAAGGAGCCGCCCTTTGCTTTGATGGAAAGGCAACGGCTTTGGAAAGAAATTCCTACAAAGGCATCAACTTCACTATTTCTATTTGTCTAAGAAACACATTTCAAGCATTTAAGCAGAAGCCTTTAGATTAGAGCTGCAACGATGAATCGATTAGTTGTCGACTATTAAATGAATCGCCAACTATTTTGATAATCGATTAATCGGTTTAAGTAATTTTTTAAGAAAAATAAGTCAAAATTCTCTGATTCCAGCTTCTTAAATGTGAATATTTTCTGGTGTCTTTACTCCTCTATGACAGTAAACTAAATATCTTTGGGTTGTGGACAAAACAAGACATTTGAGGACGTCATCTTGGGCTTTGGGAAACACTGATCCACATTTTTCACCATTTTCTGACATTTTATAGACCAAACAACTAATCGATTAATCGAGAAAATAAACGACAGATTAATCGACAATGAAAATAATCGTTAGTTGCAGCCCTACTTTAGATCAAAAGTTAGTGTATGTTATCATGAATGTTAACTTGTATAAGCTATCTGAACACAATAACTAATAGAATGTAGACCAACATGCCAATTGTGGATGTGTGCCATTTTAATAATGCTGATTGATCTTGGCATATTAAGACCCACAAGCAGTGACACAACTCTGGCACTTTGACAATACTTTATTTGCTGCTATTGGACTAAATAGGGCTTTTTGTTGAAAGAACGCCCAGACAGTTGTGTTTCTAGCCTTTCATTGGTGGCATTTCAGCAATGCTTTACGTATCTGTGAGAGAAGCCTTTTATGGAGTTGCCGTGTCAGCGATAAGGGCAAGGAAAAGGCTGGCTAAGCGGTGCCTCAGTGCTAGCTTTAACTGCATGGCTAACATGATAAGCTAACGGGTGTTTATTTTGGGAGGCCATTGGGGAAGGCTGAGTGCCTGACTCCCTCTCCAACCCTCATATTTCACGGCTATATTTGCCTGGTTGTGTGCTGGACTCTGCTCTGCCTGGCCAGCAGTAATCACAGCCCTGGCCTGGCTAATGCTAGCTTCAGCGTTGCTAATGCTACAGTAACTTGTATATGTTAGCCTAGAGTTATGCTAATATAGGCTAACCACTTGTCAAACTTAGGTCGGGATATATCCGGAAAATAAACGGACACAGTGAGCGAAGCAGTCAATGTGACAGAACGGAATAGAAGCTTGGCATGCAGTGGCACTTTGTTACACCTCAAGCTTCTGATAACCAGAGAGAGCTGTGTTGAGGAGTGGCTCCCCCCCAAGCTCTACTACACCCATTACCCATGGAGGGAGTGCTTCATTTTGAAATAACTGACAGCTGCTCCACTGCTGTGTTGTGTTGGCTTTGCGTTTTGTTGGTGTTGTGTTGGCTTTGCATTTGTGTTTTGTTGGTGATGTGTTGGCATTGCCTTTCCGTTTTGTTGGTGATGTGTTGGCATTGCTTCGCGGTTGCCGGGCCTAGATCCATGGCCTTGCCACAACAACACACACTGTAAAATACTAAACACTGATATGGCACTGTAAAATACTAAACACTGATATCTCACTTTAACTGCTGCCTTAACTTAAACCACTGAATTTCCTATGGACTGAAGACATTGACACAGTATAGTACAGTATGTGTTGTGTAATGATTTAACAGTGTGCTATGGGCTCTAATTAGGGTTCAACCCATAATGGGTTTTTTAAAGGCAAATACTGATATAGACATGTTCGAATTGAAGTATTTTTTGTCAATATTCTAGATCTGTAAATCTGTCCATTTTCATGACCAGAATTCAGTGTTTCCCCCAGAATTTATTATTGTCAGGGTGGAAAAGCCTCTGAAATAGCATTTAGACGATGGGACACAAACTCTCTTCTTTGATAATAACAATAATAATAATAATGAAAACAAATTGTTGCATACTTGTGTGGAATCTGATCAAAATATCTCATTACAGTTAATTCAGGGTAAGGGCTTCTCATATACAACCGGTGCCGTATTGATCAATTCTACAATAGATATGTAATCAAATTAACTGAATCATATCCAAGGTGGATGATGCTCACTGAACCCGATCCCATTTTTTATACAAGTACAATATCAGCCCAATATATTGGCAGCCCAATAGTTTGCTAACAGTAAAAGCTAATGGTGTTTTGTTGCTGTTCTCTCAGATTTAGAGTCGTATGTTCAGGGGCACAAGAAAAAGCATGGAACCAAGAGTCCCTCTCTGGGGTAAGTAGACCAGCTCTGGTCTGATCTGCTCTTCCGCTCTTCTTTTTCTGTTGTGCATGTTCATTCTATTCTAAGATAAGATGAAACTTCTTCGACACCCATGGGTAAACTGGGACAGTTTAGCAGCAAATAGTAATGCAATAGAGCAAAGAAACATTGCAAAGATGTTCGTTTTATCATATGCAACCGATAATTTCAATAGAATGTACACTACACCAAGTAGAAATGTATGGATGAAAGTATGAATCGAGTATCAATGACAGCATTAAGAGTGTGTGCAAAATAACAGCAGTAGTAGGGCTGGGTATTGTTAAGATTTTACCTGTTTTACTGGTGCCATTTTTGATTCTTCTAATACGTTTATTGGCTAAAAGTTGCAGAATATGCCTGACACCTAAAAGTTAAACAGAGTGAGATTGTCACATCTTGGGTATCATGTAAAATTCAACTTCCCCATTTGTATTTACCACTTTTTTTTGGGGTCATTTGAGCTCACTCTATACGTACAATATTTCCGACAGCATTTGAAGGCAGCCTCTGCTCGCTGCTGTTGTGACTGTTGGCGCGGTGCAGAACAAGTGGGGAAAACCTAGGAGATAATGAGGCAAATATTGGAGTTTTGGACCCACAGTGCAATCATTCAGCTTCAGAACATTTGGATTATGCTGCATAAGCTGTTTGGAGTCATTTTATGGCCTTTTTTTTTTTAACTGCAACAGCAAACTCGCTGTATGTTATGGACATACAAACTTAATCTGTGTTTTGACTGACATGAAGGTGATAAGATAATGACAAAACCGGGACTAAATTGCAACCGGTTCTCAATACCCAGCCCTAAGCAGTAGTAGTAATAGAACATAATAAGACTTCAAACTGTGGTGTTTTTCTCCCTTTTCTACTTACTACTTTCTCACTTTTCTGAACTTCTGAACAGCTGATCAAGTCTAAAAATTAATTCTACTGTAGCAGAATTCGATACCATCCAATACCCTCTTAGCCTTTTCCACAGTCATTCCATACAATACAGCAGCAGTAAAGAAACCCACTTCTCATCGCCGATCTGAGAACGCTATTTCGGTCGACGTCCTAATTCCTCACCCTCTCCACCAGACTTTCCAGTGCCAAAGGTCCCCAGGGGGAGAGTCGGAGGGGGGGCCACAGCTCGGAGCACAACGGTCCCGCCGAGCGGAGGAAGAAGGGTTGTACGCTGAAGAGCAGCCAGGACGCCGAACAGGTGAGGGAAGAGGCCCAAAATCCACGTCACTATATCATTTGACGCATGGATGATAACGGCATATATCGCGGTATATTTGCTTCTCTTCAAATTTAAACACACAAACCCTCTGAAGGCGATTTCTTCCCACCTCTGCTCAACAGTTCACTTGCTTTATTCGTTGTTTTCCTCATATTCCACAGCCTGTTTTGATTTGAGGTGATGGAAAAGGTTCCTCTTTCCATTTCTCATCCTATGTTTAATTTTTCTTCTTTCATATAGAGATACATGTATTGACACACGTCGTATTTTGGAACAGCGACATTTTACCACATATATTTACTAAAAGGTGAAGATGATGTTAAAGGAATAGTTCACCCAACTCTAAAGAACTGGTCCCCATTGACTTCAGTTGTTTTGGAGAAGGCTGCTACCAAGTTGTGCTGGCAGCCTCCCTGTGTGTTATATGCACTAACAAATTTCACCCGTGTTTCATTTGGCATGAGGGTGAGTAGGTGATGACGGAATTTTCATTTTTGGGTGAACTACTCCTTTAAGGGTTTTTGGTTCATGCTTCACACATAAACAGACGCAACCAGCAAACTTAAAGACCCCGCGACACGGCAGCTTTACTTCCCTGATTTGGTGGATTTCCCGTAGAAACAGGACGTTGGGGGCGGGACATAGCGCAGGGAGGGATCATTCAAAAGCGTAAACCAATGGGAGATCAGCTA